>NC_141879.1:271320151-271623181 GCF_056163025.1 Triticum urartu | reverse complement strand
GGGCCAGCCTAGTTGGCAACCAACGGTCGGTCGGTATTAATCGCCGACTAATAGTCTGACGAAGACACAAGCTTTCCCGACCGACAGTCCAACGTGAAATATCCAAGTATTGCTGACCGACAGTTGGACACGATATGTAAGTATTACCGACCAACAGTTTGTTAGAAGTTTTCCCAACCAACAGTCTGTTGGCGAAATTGACTTTTCCCAACACACACCGGTAGGGAAATCTGGTGCGTCGTGTAGTGATAGAGCAAGTTACAACAGCAAACATGTTAAAGAAACAGGTTTAAAACATACCTGTTGCGCCATTGGAGTTCCAATTGCATCCTTCAAATTTGAAATTAGTTGGTATGAGTAAATACATTGATGCAAGAGCAAAGTACTATGAACCATAGCTACAAAACCTGACCTGAGAACAGTTCTTCTTCTGCTTTAAGCGTTGACTTGGGGTTCGGAGTGGTGGTCGTCGTGCTTTGGGCACTGCAGTTGCCTTACTAACTGCTCACGTTTGGGTGCTCTGTGGTGGAGACGGTGCTGTGTCAATGGGAACTGGGTTACTATCTGTGGGGGTTAGGGTTAGAAGGGGTGTAGCTGGTTCTCTGTCCAACTGGGTAGGGGTACAATCTGCGTGAGTCTGGGTTATGTGTGGTGGGGCTGGTTCTTGGGCAAGTACAACCGTAGTTCTATCTCCATCGACAGGTAGCACGATCTTTTCTGAAGACCGTGTTTTTACTCCCACAGATACTGCCATCACCCCCTCCAATTGAAATGGCTGATAAACAAGAAAAGTAATTGAATGTATAGACATTGTAAGATAGACAAGTGCAATGGATAGTAGGGAAGAAAACATGGCATGAAATAATTCACATTTATGTTGTCTAACCAAACAGAATAGCATGACATAATTTCAAATAAATGATGGCTAATTAAACAGGATAGCATGACACAATTTCGCATGTATGATGGCTAACTAAACAGGATAGAATGACATACTTCAAAATATGATGACTATGTAAACAGGATGACATGATATAACTATACGATGTGTCTATTAAAGTGGTTGGCATGCCATAAATCACAAACATGCCGTCGATGGAAACATGATGGCATGATATAATTCACGTATAGAATGACATAATTCAAAATATGATGACTATGTGAACATGATGAGATGATATAACTATATTATGTCTTTAGAAAATGGGATGGCATGCCATAATTCAGATACATGTTGTCTATGTAAACATCATGGCATGATATAATTCAAATATATGATTTATATACTAAGGAAGTGAGCAGAGGGCAATCGCATATATGATGTGTCAACTAAGGAGATGGCATTCAATATCATGTATATGATGTAAAAACTAAGCATTGCAATACAACATATGCATGATATGAGTAATATAACCCTGCCAAGTTTGAGCATACACCTCAGGGGGATAATAGGACTGGTCATCTGCCTCTGAATCCTCCTCTGAAGAGCTATGTGTAACCAGCAACATATCTGCTTCACCAGGTAGCATTGTCTGCTGAGAAGACCTTCTTTTCACTCCATATTTCTCCATCACCAATTCAAATGGTTGATGCACAGGAAGAGCAGTTGAATATACAAACATTGTCGACAAAAGCAATGAGAAATACAAAAAAGGACGACATGATATAATTCACATATATGATGCTTAGCTAAACAGCATGGCATTGCATAATTCACATATATAATGCCTTTCAACAAGATAGCATTGCATAATTCACATATATAATGTCTTGCAAAAAGATGGCATTGCATAATTCACATATATGGTAATTAGACACTAAACAGGTGGCATTCACGCAAATCATGTCTAAACTAAGCAAATGACATAGCAATGCAAGATACCATACGCACGATATGAGCAACATAACCCTGCCAAGTTAGAGCATGCACCTCGGGGGGGGGGGGGGAGAATAGGACTAGTCATCTGTCTCTGAATCCTCCTCTGAGGAGCTATCTGTAACCAGCAAGACATGCGCTTCGTCAGATAGCATTGTCTGCTCTGAAGACCTTGTTTCCACTCCACATTTTTCCATGACCATGCCGAATGGCTGATGCATAGGAAGAGTAATTGAATGTACTAAAATTGTTGACAAATTTAAAACGTAATAAAAAATGATGTCATGATATAATTCACATATAAGATGACTGGCTAACCAGGGTGGCATTGCAAATTCACATATATGATGCCTGGCTAAAAAAGATGGCATTGCATGATTCCCATATATGATAAAGAAACTAAAGGGATGGCATTGACACAAAGCATGTCCAAACTAAGCAGATGACATCTTTGATGTATACAGTAAGCAATGCAAGGCACCATATGCATGATATTACCAACATCAGCATGCCAAGTTAGAGCGAATACCTCATGGGGTAAATAGGAGTGGTCTTCTGCTTCTGAATCCTCCTCAGAATAGTTATCTTCCTCTTGATTACGATCTGAAATGGGTGGAGGGGGGGGGCTGCCTTTGCGCCCACCATGGAGCGACGTCTGCATGAAATTTTATTGTCACGCAAGGCTCGTCTCTTTTGCTCTACATGTTCAGTTCCATTGTGTACAATAACTGACATGCATAGGAATAAAGCATAGTGCGATTATGTAAGGAGTGCATGCACAAATCCAGAATGAAGGTAGCAAACTATGGATAGACCCAAAACCAATGATAGCAGGCAGATAATAGCTTTAGTTAAAAAATACAGATAATGGCTCCTTTAATGTTTGTTTGCACCCAACATGAAACTCATAGTAGACACCCGAGATAAACCAGATGGTAGACAGATAGTACTGATTGCTGCCCTAATATGTACCCCACAACCATTTAAAAACTCAAGTTTCAGCATAAGTTTGGACTTGAGTCAGAGTCTAATAGGTGAACACGACGATAAAGTAGCATGTCATCATATTAAGCGATGCATAACGTAAGCAGACACGGAAGAGTGCGGCCTCTCTTGCGGACTCGTGTCATACTCAAGGTCATCTGCTCAGTTGATGATGGTAATGCAGTTGTCGTGGCTGCCGGCGGCGGGGAAGAAGATCTGAGGCAGCGAAAGACAGTTTGGAGAGCGGATCCCTGCTGTGGTGAACCCTTCCATCGTTGGAGCAGCTGAGCTGGGGTGGAACACAGCATCGCAGGAGAAGGACAAACCACACAAGGTTTTCATTGACACATATCTGTAACAGAAGTAATTGTGTAATGTCTTGTTTGAATTTGAGGATTCTAACCATGCAGGGATAGGAAATAGACATGAATATGATAGGAATGCACGTGCAAGACAGAGAATTTAAAAACATAGGATTTCTGCCAATCTGGGTGTTTGGTTCACAAGAATTGGAAGATCAGAGGATGCAAAGAAGCATGGTGAGATTAAGTCAAACCACAAGAGGTGTACAACCTCTTTGGCGAAGCCATGTCGATCTCAGCGTGATTGGGTTGGCCGGTGAGTATGCTCCGCCTGACTTGGCCGTCGGAGGAGGGGAAGAAGATCTGAGGCGAGATGGAGCCCGAGGTACTGCTCTACTATGATGGAGGGTTTCATCGTTGGAGCAGCTCCGGTGAGTTGTACGACGCTGAGGCTGAAGCAGGACAAGAGAGACAACGTTAACCTGAGTGGAATTCTAATAGCATCTCCAATAGATGACGTAAAATACATAACCACAAACTGCTCGATGTATACATTAGCCACTCATCCCTGAACTTAACTGTCGAAACTGAATTTAACTGTCGAAACTGAACTTAACTGTCGAAACTGAATTTTGCTGTCGAAACTGAATTTTACTGTCGAAACTGAACGCACTAGAGGTGAGGCTACAAGTCAATCGACCGACTTTCTCATCTCTGCTCAGTTTATTTTGCATCCATTAGATATGAAATCAAGGGCCTGTAGTTCATCTTCAACCTCCACCCCCCTGAGCCGCCAGCCACCACCAGCCAAACAGCCCCCCCGCCACCCGCGGTCGGCGGTGCGCCGCCCCTCCCGCCCCGAAAACACTAACCACCGCCGGTCCGCCGCCGCACCGGCCATCCCTGTAGGCCCCCCATGCCGAGCTTTTTCTCCGGCGATCCCCATGCCACCGCCCCACCACCGCCGGCGACCACCGCCCCACCCTGAACCCTAAGATAGATAGTGGGGTACCTCTCCGGTGAGCCCCTGATGTCTACTACACAACCTTCTTCTTGTAGACATTGTTGGGCCTCCAAGTGCAGAGGTTTGTAGGACAGTAGAAAATTTCCCTCAAGTGGATGACCTAAGGTTTATCAATCCGTAGGAGGCGTAGGATGAAGATGGTCTCTCTCAAGCAACCCTGCAACCAAATAACAAAGAGTCTCTTTTGTCGCCAACACACCCAATACAATGGTAAATTGTATAGGTGCACTAGTTCGGCGAAGACATGGTGATACAAGTGCAATATGGATGGTAGATAAAGGTATTTGTAATCTGAAAATATAAAAACAGCAAGGTAACTAATGATAAAAGTGAGCGTAAACGGTATTGCAATGCGTTGAAACAAGGCCTAGGGTTCATACTTTCGCTAGTGGTTCCCTCAACAATACTAACATAATTGGATCACATAACTATCCCTCAACATGCATCAAAGAGTCACTCCAAAGTCACTAATAGAGGAGAACGAACGGAGAGATTATGGTAGGGTACGAAACCACCTCAAAGTTATTCTTTCCAATCAATCCGTTGGGCTATTCCTATAAGTGTCATAAACAGCCCTAGAGTTCGTACTAGAATAACACCTTAAGACACAAATCAACCAAAACCCTAATGTCACCTAGATACTCCAATGTCACCTCAAGTATCCGTGGGTATGATTATACGATATGCATCACACAATCTCAGATTCATCTATTCAACCAACACAAAAGGACCTCAAAGAGTGCCCCAAAGTTCTACCGGAGAATCACGACGAAAACGTGTGCCAACCCCTATGCATAGGTTCATGGGCGGAACCCGCAAGTTGATCACCAAAACATACATCAAGTGAATCACGTGATATCCCATTGTCACCACAGATATCCACGGCAAGACATACATCAAGTGTTCTCAAATCTTTAAAGACTCAATCCGATAAGATTACTTCAAAGGGGAAACTCAATTCATTACAAGAGAGAAGAGGGGGAGGAGAAACATAGGATCCAACTATAATAGAAAAGCTCACGATACATCAAGATCGTATCACCTCAAGAACACGAGAGAGAGAGAGAGAGAGATCAAACACATAGCTACTGGTACATACCCTCAGCCCCGAGGGAGAACTACTCCCTCCTCGTCATGGAGAGCACCGGGATGATGAAGATGGCCACCGGAGAAGGATTGCTCCCTCCGGCAGGGTGCCGGAACGGGTCTAGATTGGCTTTCGGTGGCTATGGAGGCTTCTGGCGGCAGAACTCCCGGTCTATTATGCTCCCCGATGTTTTTAGGGTATATGGAGATATATAGGCAGAAGAAGTACGTCAGGGGGGCCACGAGGGGCCCACGAGGGTGGAGGGCGCGCCCAGGGGGGTGGGCACGCCCCCTGCCTCGTGACCTCCTCGCAGGTTCCCCGGCGTGCACTCTAAGTCTTCTGGGCTTCTTTCCTTCCAAAAATGAGTTCCGTGAAGTTTCAGGTCAATTGGACTCCGTTTGATTTTCCTTTTCTTCGAAACCCTAAAACAGGGTAAAAACAGAAACTGGCACTAGGCTCTGGGTTAATAGGTTAGTCCCAAAAATGATATAAAAGTGTATAATAAAGCCCATAAACATTCAGAACAGTAGATAATATAGCATGGAGCAATCAAAAATTATAGATACGTTGGAGACGTATCAGCATCCCCAAGCTTAATTCCTGCTCGTCCTCGAGTAGGTAAATGATAAAAGAAAGAATTTTTGATGCGGAGTGCTACTTGGCATAATTTCAATGTAATTCTTCTTAATTATGGCCTGAATATTCAGATCCGAAAGATTCAAGATAAAAGTTCATATTGACATGAAAACAATAATAATTCAAGCATACTAACTAAGCAATTATGTCTTCTCAAAATAACATGGCCAAAGAAAGCTATCCCTACAAAATCATATAGTCTGGCTATGCTCTATCTTCACCACACAAAATATTTTAATCATGCACAACCTTGATGACAAGCCAAGCAATTGTTTCATACTTTTGATGTTCTCAAACTTTTTCAATATTCACGCAATACATGAGCATGAGCCATGGATATAGCACTATAGGTGGAATAGAGTGGTGGTTGTGGAGAAGACAAAAAGGGGGAAGATAGTCTCACATCAACTAGGCGTATCAACGGGCTATGGAGATGCCCATCAACAGATATCAATGTGAGTGAGTAGGGATTGCCATGCAACGGATGCACTAGAGCTATAAATGTATGAAAGCTCAACAAAAGAAACTAGTGGGTGTGCATCCAACTCGCTTGCTCACGAAGACCTAGGGCATTTTGAGGAAGCCCATCATTGGAATATACAAGCCAAGTTCTATAATGAAAGATTCCCACTAGTATATGAAAGTGACAACATACGAGACTCTCTATCATGAGGATCATGGTGCTACTTTGAAGCACAAGTGTGGTAAAAGGATAGTAGCATTGTTCCTTCTCTCTTTTTCTCTCATTTTTTTTATTTTTTTATTTGGGACTTTTCTCTTTTTTATGGCCTCTTTTCTTTCTATTTTTTTATTTGGGCTTCTTTGGCCTCTTTTATTTATTTTTCGTCTGGAGTCTCATACCGACTTGTGGGGGAATCATAGTCTCCATCATCCTTTCCTCACTGGGACAATGCTCTAATAATGATGATCATCACACTTTTATTTACTTACAACTCAAGAATTACAACTCGATACTTAGAACAAGATATGACTCTATATGAATGCCTCCGGCGGTGTACCGGGATGTGCAATGACTCATGAGTGACATGTATGAAAGAATTATGAATGGTGGCTTTGCCACAAATACGATGTCAACTACATGATCATGCTAAGAAATATGAAAATGATGGAGTGTGTCATAATAAACGAAACGGTGGAAAGTTGCATGGCAATATATCTCGGAATGGCTATGGAAATGCCATAATAGGTAGGTATGGTGGCTGTTTTGAGGAAGGTATATGGTGTGTGTATGATACCGGCGAAAGTTGCGCGGTACTAGAGAGGCTAGCAATGGTGGAAGGGTGAGAGTGCGTATAATCCATGGACTCAACATTAGTCATAAAGAACTCATATAATTATTGCAAAAATCTATTAGTTATCTAAACAAATTATTACGCGCATGCTCCTAGGGGGATAGATTGGTAGGAAAAGACCATCGCTCGTCCCCGGCCGCCACTCATAAGGAGGATAATCAATAAATAAATCATGCTCCGACTTCATCACATAACGGTTCACCATACGTGCATGCTATGGGAATCACAAACTTCAACACAAGTATTTCTCAAATTCACAACTACTCAACTAGCATGACTCTTATATCACCATCTCCATATCTCAAAACAATCATCAAGCATCAAACTTCTCTTAGTATTCAATACTCTATAAGAAAGTTTTTACTATTCTTGGATGCCTAGCATATTAGGATTATTTAAGCAAATTACCATGCTATTTAAAACTCTCAGAATGATATAAGTGAAGCATGAGAGTTCATATATTTATATAATACCACCACCATGCTCTAAAAAGATATAAGTGGAGCACTAGAGCAAACGACAAACTACTCCAAAAGATATAAGTGAAGATCAATGAGTAGTCAAATAATTATGCAACTATGTGAAGACTCTCTCATTTAATAATTTCAGATCTTGGTACTTTATTCAAACAGCAATCAAATCAAAATAAAATGACATTCTAATAATGGCAAACATCATGTGAAGAAGCAAAAACTTAGGATCAACCGAAACTAACCGATAATTGTTGAAGAAGAAAGGTGGGATGCCAACCGGGGCATCCCCAAGCTTAGATGCTTGAGACTTCTTGAAATATTATCTTGGGGTGCCTTGGGCATCCCCAAGCTTGAGCTTTTGTGTCTCCTTAATTCCTCTCATATCAAGGTCTCCCTAAATCTCAAAAGCTTCATCCACACAAAACTCAACAAGGACTCGTGAGATAAGTTAGTATAAACCATTGCCAAAACCTTATCATACTCTACTGTAGCAAATCACTAAAATTATTATTCAACATTGCATACTAAATGCCTCTGCATATTTAATAGCCCTATCCTCAAATATAATCATTAAAGAAGCAAACATATGCAAACAATGCAAACATAACAGCAATCTTCCTAAACAGGACAGTCTGTAAAGAATGCAGAAACATCCATACTTCCCTAGCTCCAAAAATTATGAAATAAAATTACCACTGTAGTAAATTTATCAGGTATTAATATGCAAAAGGTTTCAACATTTTATCACATTCTGACTTTTCTAGGGAATTATTGCAACAGCGGTAAACTTTCTGTTTTCAAACAGCAACATGTGGACTTCTAAAATAGGCATAGTAAAGGCTATCAATGCCACTTTTATTGAAATAAAAGATGCAAAACATTGTTCTAAATGACAGCAAGAAAATTATAACAAAATAAATTGACGCTCCAAGCAAAACACATATCATGTGGCGAATAAAAATATAGCTCCAAGTAAAGTTACTGATGAACGAAGACGAAAGAGGGGATGCCTTCCGGGGCATCCCCAAGCTTAGGCTTTTGGTTGTCCTTGAATATTTCCTTGGGGTGCCTTGCGCATCCCCAAGCTTAGGCTTTTGGTTGTCCTTGAATATTTCCTTGGGGTGCCTTGCGCATCCCCAAGCTTAGGCTCTTACCACTCCTTATTCCATAGTCCATCGAATCTTTACCCAAAACTTGAAAACTTCACAACACAAAACTTAAAGTAGAAAACTCGTAAGCTCCGTTAGTATAAAAAAGTAAATCACCACTTCAAGGTACTGTAATGAACTCATTCTTTATTTATACAGGTGTTATACCTACTGTATTCCAACTTCTCTATGGTTTATAAACTATTTTACTAGCCATAGATTCATCAAAATAAGCAAACAACACACGAAAAACAGAATCTGTCAAAAACAGAACAGTCTGTAGTAATCTGTAGCTAGCGCAAGATCTGGAACCCCAAAAATTCTAAAATAAATAGCTTGACGTGAGGAATTTATCTATTAATCATCTGCAAAAAGAATTAACTAAATAGCACTCTCCAAATAAAAATGGCAGCAATTCTCGTGAGCGCTAAAGTTTCTGTTTTTACAGCATGATCAACAAGACTTTCCCCAAGTCTTCCCAAAGGTTCTACTTGGCACAAACACTAATTAAACAACTAAAACCACATATAAACATATTCTAGATGAATTATTTATTACTAAACAGGAGCAAAAAGGAAGGAACAAAAATAAAATTGGGTTGCCTCCCAACAAGCGCTATCGTTTAATGCCCCTAGCTAGGCATGATGATTTCAACGATGCTCACATAAAAGATAAGAATTGAAACATAAAGAGAGCATCATGAAGAATATGGCTAGCACATTTAAGTCTAACATACTTCCTATGCATAGGGATTTTGTGAGCAAAAAACTTGTGGGAACAATAATCAACTAGCATAGGAAGGTAAAACAAGCATAACTTCAAAACTTTAAGCACATAGAGAGGAAACTTGGTATTATTGCAATTCCTACAAGCATATATTCCTCCCTCATAATAATTTTCAGTAGCATCATGAATGAATTCAACAATATAACCAGCACCTAAAGCATTCTTTTCATGATCTACAAGCATAGACATTTTATTACTCTCCACATAAACAAAATTCTTCTCATTCAGGATAGTGGGAGTATTATAAGAGACTTGAATACTATAAATTGTTTCCACATTAAAAGAGTAATGTTCAGAAAAGGGGTAACCATAATCATGACAAGTTTTATAAATATAATCACTACTTTTTATAGCATAAGTATCATCACAATAATCATCATAAGTAGGAGGCATGCTATTATCATTATAAATTTGCATATCAAAACTTGGGATACTAAAAATATCATCTTCATTAAGCGTAGCATCCCCAAGCTTGGGAAAAACATTAATTGCAGCAAATATATTCTCAAAAACATCATCTTCATCAAACATAGCATCCCCAAGCTTGGGCCTTTTCATATTATAAGCATAATCACTCTCATCATTAATAGTATGTATAGCACCAATAGTATAGCAATTATCATATTCTTCCAAGCAAGTGCCAAAAAGATTTTCAAGATCATAAGAAGTATCATTATCTTCCACAATCATATTTTCATAAGGCACAATAGTAATAGGAGCAGCACTATTTGGGAGAGATATCTTTTTACCTCTCTTCCTTTTTCTTTTCTTTTTCTTCACCACATCATGTGTGGGTTCAATCCTCTTTTTGGAGCTCCTTATTAATGAGATTGGTTGAATAGGAGGATCATCCTCGTTACCTGATTCATCATAAGAAATGATAGGAGGATATTGGGAAGTCTGTTCCCTTTCATTAGTATTCTCTTCATCCTCTATTTGTTTTCTTTTCTTTATGTAATTGGCAACATAAGGATTTTCAATGCAATTCACCGCACAATACATATAAATTTTCTCTAGATCAAAATGAAGAACTTTATCAAGGGCAAATTTTGGAATATCCTTAGTTATACATTTAATTTCTTCATAACCCAAGAGCAAACTAAGTTCATTATGATGTGCAAGGGAAATCAAGTCATCACAATTTTTGGACACGATATGATCATGAAACAATTTGCATTGGGTACTAAAATGATCACGTTCCTTGCAAAGTTCACAAGTAGGGCTAAGAAAAGATAAATTTTCAGCACATTCATCTAGCTCTTCTTGCAACAATTTGGTTTCTAAGTACTTATGCCTCTTGCAATATCTATCTTCCCTATTTGGTGTGTACTTGCAAACCCAGTCTACTCCACAAAAATTGACATGTTTATAGGAGGCATTTTCATCATAACTAGTGCAATCATCATTAGCATCATGGATATTCAAAGAATTCATACTAACAACATTGCAATCATGCTCATCATTCAAATATTTAGTGCCAAACATTTTAGAGATCTCTTCTTCTAGCACTTGAGCACAATTATCCTCTCCATCATACTTATGAAAGATATTAAAAAGATGAAGCGTATGAGACAAACTCAATTCCATTTTTTTATAGTTTTCATTTATAAACTAAACTAGTGATAAAACAAGAAACTAAAAGACTCGATTGCAAGATCTAAAGATATAACTTCAAGCGCTAACCTCCCCGGCAACGGCGCCAGAAAAGAGCTTGATGTCTACTACACAACCTTCTTCTTGTAGATGTTGTTGGGCCTCCAAGTGCAGAGGGTTGTAGGACAGTAGCAAATTTCCCTCAAGTGGATGACCTAAGGTTTATCAATCCGTAGGAGGCATAGGATGAAGATGGTCTCTCTCAAGCAACCCTGCAACCAAATAACAAAGAATCTCGTGTCCCCAACACACCCAATACAATAGTAAATTGTATAGGTGCACTAGTTCGGCGAAGACATGGTGATACAAGTGCAATATGGATGGTAGATAAAGGTATTTGTAATCTGAAAATATAAAAACAGCAAGGTAATTAATGATAAAAGTGAGCGTAAATGGTATTGCAATGCGTTGAAACAAGGCGTAGGGTTCATACTTTCGCTAGTGTAAGTTCCCTCAACAATACTAACATAATTGGATCACATAACTATCCCTCAACATGCAACAAAGAGTCACTCCAAAGTCACTAATAGAGGAGAACGAATGAAGAGATTATGGTAGGGTACAAAACCACCTCAAAGTTATTCTTTCCAATCAATCCGTTGGGCTATTCCTATAAGAGTCACAAACAGCCCTAGAGTTCGTACTAGAATAACACCTTAAGACACAAATCAACCAAAACCCTAATGTCACCTAGATACTCCAATGTCACCTCAAGTATCCGTGGGTATGATTATACGATATGCATCACACAATCTCAGATTCATCTATTCAACCAACACAAAGGACCTCAAAGAGTGCGCCAAAGTTCTACCGGAGAATCACGACAAAAACGTGTGCCAACCCCTATGCATAGGTTCATGGGCGGAACCCGCAAGTTGATCACCAAAACATACATCAAGTGAATCACGTGATATCCCATTGTCACCACAGATATCCACGGCAAGACATACATCAAGTGTTCTCAAATCTTTAAAGACTCAATCCGATAAGATTACTTCAAAGGGGAAACTCAATTCATTACAAGAGAGAAGAGGGGGAGGAGAAACATAGGATCCAACTATAATAGCAAAGCTTGCGATACATCAAGATTGTATCACCTCAAGAACACGAGAGAGAGAGAGAGAGATCAAACACATAGCTACCGGTACATACCCTCAGCCCCGAGGGAGAACTACTCCCTCCTCGTCATGGAGAGCACCGGGATGATGAAGATGGCCACCCGAGAAGGATTGCCCCCTCCGGCAGGGTGCCGGAACGGGTCTAGATTGGCTTTTGGTGCCTACGGAGACTTATGGCGGCGGAACTCCCGATCTATTATGCTCCCCGATGTTTTTAGGGTATATGGAGATATATAGGCGGACGAAGTACGTCAGGGGGGCCACGAGGGGCCCACGAGGGTGGAGGGCGCGCCCCCTGCCTTGTGACCTCCTCGCAGGTCCCCCGACGTGCACTCCAAGTCTTCTGGGCTTCTTTCCTTACAAAAATGAGTTCCGTGAAGTTTCAGGTCAATTGGACTGCGTTTGATTTTCCTTTTCTTCGAAACCCTAAAACAGGGTAAAAACAGAAACTGGCACTAGGCTCTGGGTTAATAGGTTAGTCCCAAAAATGATATAAAAGTGTATAATAAAGCCCATAAACATTCAAAATAGTAGATAATATAGCATGGAGCAATCAAAAATTATAGATACGTTGGAGACGTATCAGCCCCCTCCCCGTTGCAGCTGGTTCTTCCTTAACTCTGGCGAGCCCCCCACCCCCTGAAAATCGACTGACCCAAAAGTCGATTCGGTTGACTGAAGTGTAGCTAAATCGGAGCAGCATCGCAAGCAAGAGCAAGAGTGAGAGCAGCAGCGTGAGCAAGAGCAAGAGCAAACCAGGCAGGGGACCGAGAGCAAGAGTAGAGCAGCAGCGCGAGCGAGAGCTAAAGCAGCAGCAGCTCCTACTGATGTGTACGTCGCCGCCGAGGGAGCGATGCCGTGGAGGAAGTGGTCGGCGACGCCGCCGTGGATGGAGCCGCGCCTTGTCGGCTCGGGACTGAGCGCCGGCGGCACTGTGAGATCGAATCAAGAATAAAATGCGGCGATTAGTGTACAACCTCTTTGGTGGCGCAGATTAGGCCGTAGCTTCATTCGAGGAAACGGTGATGATGATGCTCTTCCGGTGGTGTAGGTGAAGACGGCGGTGTGGGAATGGAGGTGGCGCAAAAGACGAGGTGAATGTCGGGGTAGCTCCTTGGAGGTGGAGGACGGGGTGGCTGAACCGGCGGGATGACCAGATCGACGACGGATCCTCATCTAGTACGATGGATGAGGGATGTCGAGGTGTTGCTATGGACGACGTCGTTGGGGAAGAGGCTCCGGCTGGGTGGCGGACGGAGGAGGGTGTGGGGCTTCGCGGGTTTTGCTGGCCTCGGTGTACGAATGGGTGGGTCGATGGGATGGGAGTGGGGGAACCATGGCTTAGGGACGCGCTTGTCCGAAATGTGAGGTAAGTTACGAAAGTACCCCCACCAATTTGAGGTGGTTCTTTCAGTTCAGGGGTATCATGGGCATTTCACGTGTCGGGATTTCACAGGAGGTGGGAGTTTTCGCGCGCGTTGTAGTTTTGGAATAGCAAGGCGCGGGTTGAGATGGAGGGAGTTGTCGGAGCACAACGAGACAAAGATATATCTTAAATATTTTGGGCTAACAAGGCGCAGGTTGAAATTTCCGGACAAGCCTAACGTGTACTGTACCAAATCAATTCGCACTACAAATGTCATTCAAACCTTTGAATTCATGTTATGTTCAATTAAAATATTTCGCTACGTGTATAATGCATGCAACCTAGTACTCAAATGAACGTTTTAGTGCATTCCAAACGTATATACTACCGCTTCAATATGAACTAAATTTGAATTTGTTTCTCTATTTGAATATGATCTACAATAATGATTGTTGTGAAGTCAAAGCATTTGAATTCGTTTCTCTATTTTAATAATATCTACAATCGTCATTATTGTCAAGTTAAACCATCGTTTGTGTATTATCTTCACAGCACACCACATGATTAGTCTCGAGTTACATATGAACTATCTGTACTATATGAACTCGAACTTGATTTTTTGAATCCACTTTATGTTGATTTCAAATCATAGTACATTTCAAGCTCTAGCTAGATCTTCACAAACTAAACCATGTCTCATATGTATAATGTGTTTATCACATTATGTATGGTGCCCCACCCCCTACGCCTACAAGTATTTAGATGTGAGTTGCAAACACCACACATTGCCACAAATTCAAATAAAATGTGAGAATGTTCGATATATAGTATTGTTTAGATTTTTCAATATTTAGTTGTAGGCTACAAATGCCACACATTATCACAAATTCAAATAAAATGTGAGATTGTTCGATGTATAGTATGGTTTAGATTGTTCGACATTTAGCTGTGAGTTACAAACGCCATGCATCATCACATTATGGTATAACATGTGCAAAACCACAACACGCGTATCACCGCTATATTCATGCATGCATATGTTTAAAACACTACGATCTCCTATTCAAATATATGAATCCACTTTCATATCAAATTATGATCTTTGTTAGTCTCTTACACCCACACAATCCTCTAACTTTTGTAGCTACCACTAACTTTCTCTCGTGCGTGCACACGCCCTCCTCGCCCTCCCCCTCCCTGAACATTCTATCCATCGCGCACATTAATTTTTTTCTTTAGGTCGTTCTCCCACAGTCTCCACAACTCCTTTCCGATACACATCGATTGATAAACCTCTCCAGCGATGTCTACCTACAACATACACACACACCTTCAATCTCCTCCGTTATGTGTCCTTGCCTCGTGTCTCTCATACGGTCCCACACACGTGTAAACTCTCACCCCTCTTTTCATCGATCTCACAACCGCACACTCCTCCCCCTATCTAACTAGTAGCTGGGCCTCTCACACCACCTCCTAGCTCCATTCTCTCTGTCTATCCGTCTCGCCGGGCCTTATTTGCCTCTAACAAATGGACGTACACTGACCGATCTCCCACTATACATATAGCTAGCTAGGTCCTTATAACTCGTTTTCCCCACGCGTCGATCAATCTACCTCATTAGTTATGTCTCTCCCTTCCTCCGACAAACAACAATTGATCTACCAATCTAGTTAGGTTTGCTTAGCAAACACATGGTTCCCCTTCATCATCCATGGATGTGTCCCGACAGATCTATCACACACAGGCACACACAGAAACACATCTCCACTCTTATTGATAATATTGCAGTTCCACCCCCAGTTTGTCTAGTAGGCCTCTCCCACCATCTTCGAGAAGCAACTCCATCACCCATCCAGCACTCTACCCCTCTCCATCCCTCTCTCCCCCCTCTCTCTCTCTCTGTCCCATCCTATTTCCCGTCCTTCAGTTATGCATGGATGTTGACCGATCTCCCTCAAGACATAGCTGGGTCTCTCCTTCTCAACACATATACGAGTCGTTCTACCTCTATAGTTAGGCATCTGCCTACCCCCACCCCACCCCCTCCCACACACACACACACCGATACATCGAGCACGCTAGTCATGTCTCCCTGCCACACACAAACTTGACATGTGCCCTCTGACATTCCGGTAGCTAGGTCAGTCGCCCTATATCTTTGACTTGCACACACACACACACACACAATTTCGATGGCTCTCTTCATTGATCTCGCACCCACCCACTTGATCCTCTCTTCGACTCTATCGATATCTATGACTCCTCCCTCTCTTCCCGTGGATCGACCGACCCTCTATATATGATATGGATAGGCCTCCATTTCACACACATTGCATGCAAAATTTTGTTTGAGTTGTCATCAACACATATTCCCACAAATACATTCATGAAATCAACCTCCCCCCCCAAAAAAAACAAAAACACTCACGAACGCACAAGCCATTTATCTATGTTTGTATCTCTCACACACACCCATGTAGGTGGGGGACGTGCACGAAGAGAAGAGGTGCACGCACGGCGCACGTACTCTCGTCTCTTTCCCAACCACACCCGCGCGGGTACACGGTGGAGCTCATTTCTGTATGAAAATGCATCCCACATGGTAATTTAACACGTGTACTGGTTGTCCACTAGATGGAGGGAGGATCGTCTACCACGGGTGAACAAACAAATTGCAACTTGATGCGTTATGTTAAAAAAGAGGCAAACCATGTGGGGCCTACCTTAGAGGCAAGGTTCTATACACTGGAGTACTTTCGATGTGTCCCGTCAACTCGCAGAACAAGGAGAAGCTTGCTTGTACAACGTCTCCCCCGCCCACGGGCGCGGTGGCTCACAGGATGAGGTGAAGCTTGCTTACTACGCCTTACGCCCGCTCTCTCGCCCACGCGCGCTGTGGCTCGTAGGACGAGGAGAAAATTTTACTAGTACTCCCTCCGTTTACTCCTCGTCCCTACCTTGGTTAGAGAGATTATCATATTGTTTGGAATATATGTCCTTTAGTAGATTTCAATATGAACTACTAGTACATACTCCAAACACTGATGTATATAGACATATTTTAGAGTGTAGATCCACTCATTTTGCTCCGTATGTAGTCCATATTGAAACAGACGTAATAGTACGCACTCTCCCTCACCCTTCGACCCTCGCCACGTGGTGGACGTGCAGCAATTCATTCGGTCTCATATAGCCAGAATGATATATATTGCAGTACCATTATTGCTCGACTTCCCGAAGAGGTGAAGAGCCAATCGCAAGGTTAATAGTTTGGAGATGCCAAGCGCAAGGTTTATAGGAGAACGAGTAGTAGGTACTACGTCATGTATAAATAAAGTTATAGTGTGAGGTGGGCCATGTAATCACTGAGCCTGCGTGTTTTCACTGCTCTTGCACTCCTCCGCTGTAAGAATGGAGAAAATTGTAATCTAGTAGTACCTCCTTTCGCCGAAAGCGTGGGACATCCAGTAGTCCTACCACCTCAGTAATAATGACCAATGAGCCATCAAATCACGTAGACCCAGTAGTAAGTTGGACGGACGAAGCAACCTTCACTCTTGAATCCGCTTCTCCCTTCAACGCAAGTGTCGGTGAGAGGTCGTGTCCGCTCTGCCCGGGCATGAATGCGGCACCGATTCTTTGGAGCGGTGCTGACTGTTTCGGGCGGGAAGCGCGCGCGGGCGATGGAGGGGCTTTGGGTGGGCCAGGCTGGTCAGGAGCGGGCATGGCAACTGTCCGCCTGTCCCTACCGGACGCCCAGAAACGAGAGGATGCACCGACTCTCGTGGCTAAAATCGTACACTACACACCATCTCTCTGTAGGAGTAGGTCGATCTGTCGCTCTCTCTAACACACACATGTTGTTAAACACACACACGCACACGCACACACAGGTTCATAGAATAGGAAAATCGTGCGAGTGCGAAGCCACAGGAAGTGAGATACAAATGGAGTACGTAGAAGAAGAGAAGAGGTGACGAATATTCCATCAAACCTGGACTGAGGAGTAGTACTCCCTCCGTCTAGGTGTTAAGTCATCCTACGGAAATCAGATATTCCCAAAATGTTTAGGCATCGTCCATTAACTTCGCATCTCAATCCCCTTGTGGCCTCGTTGCTAGCGAGCGTTGTTACTTAGGGAGCGTTTGGATCCTTAGCAAGAACACCTTATAGCATAGCCAGGCAAGGTTAGGCGTTTGGAACTATTAAAATATGTTAGCTTTTGTGGGCCAGCTAGCTTGGGTGGGCTAGAAAAACCTTGCTAGCTCAGGAGAGCCAGATCGGCTCGCTTCCGACGGCAAACTTCGCGTAGTAGTAACATAGACTAGTAACATATGCATGTTGTACTAGTCCAAGTTACTCACCACTATGACCAGCCTACACAATGTAACCAAACGCTCCTTACTCTGCCTTGTTATCTCCCCCGGAAACCCAATGCATGGAGTGCAACTACGCGTTGATCAGTCAAGAAATCAAAGTCGGCTTGCATGCGAGTTAATACGTGGCCCTGCATGCTAGCTAAAACGACATCTCTTAGTTGTTTGGATTAATTGTTGCGTTTAGAGACAGGAATCAGGGCTTTGATTGGAGAAATGACCGGTCAAGTTTCTCCTTCTCGTCCAATCTGCTTGCACCTTGGTCCCGCTGCACCTTCTAACGTGACTTATTACACCTAGACGGAGGGAGTCGTACGAGATACGGTGGCACACTGACTTAGGTCGAATACAAGTGCCCAAAATTGTGTGCATGTTATAATAAGGATTCACTTAAAATATTACGTGAGCGAACAGAGGGATCAATTGGATAGTGTTCCCGAGCAGTAGCGAGATGTGTGAGGTAAGATACACTGCTGGCGCTTTTAATTTTTCTTATTATTTTGTTTGTTTCACCCTCTGACTGGTGGGACCCAACATACTACGTGGAGAGAGGTAAGGTGACTAAGGCTGCATTATTTCTGCACCACAGTGGATAGTCTTACCACCAAAGCCACATGACACGGTTATGATTTAAATCCCAATGACTCCCACACACAAGAAAAAACACATCATGCTTGTCACACGTATGCAGGAATGTATAAAAGGTTATTTTCCTCTCGTTGAACATAACGGGAGGGTTGTGTAGCTGGTTAGCCTGTTCGCTCATCAAACTTGAGGTCTCGGGTTTGATAACTACACTTGAGCATAATTCGTTCCAGGAGGATTCTTTGACTGGTCAAAATGGATGGATATAGAGCTATACGATCTCATAGTGACCGTATAATCACCTCATCATGTATAAGCTGCAGCCTCGGCGCTTGTTTTCTAGGGTTTGCACTCTTCACACTCTCTCTAGTATACATATACACGCTGGAGCCTCAGCGCTTGTATTTGCTCTCTTCACACTCTCTCACCCTCTCCAGATCTAAACAAGACTTCGTTGGCCTCTCTCTCTCCCCTCACTGTTGGTCTTCTTGTAGTTGCTCTCTTCACACTCTCTCACCCTCTCCGGATCTAAACAAGACTTCGTTGGCCTCTCTCTCTCCCCTCACTGCTGGTCAAAGAGCCGGCATGATCCGTCCGCCGGGAAGGGAAGGAGGCTTAACGCTGTCGCCGTTGGCGAGGGAGGGAATCCACTACCGGCGCAGCTGTTTACTTTCACCCAGCTGCGACGCAGGAGGGCGTCCGACCCCTTCTTCTTCGCCGACGTACATAGTGTGGGTTGAACGGCCTCCGGTCGCCCACCGAACCACACCCCAAGAACCTTAAGGTATAATTTACTTATTCCACATGCATTGCTCTAGCTGCATGTGGGCTTTTTCCGCTTCTGCACTTGAATCTAGGTGTTGGATCAAACAAGAAAGTAGTGGGGAAAGTTGTATACCATGAATCTAGGACGTGGTTCAAAGAGGAAAGGAATGAGGGAAAGTAGTGGGAAAAGTTGTATAGCATGAATCTAGGACGTAGTTCAAAAAGGAAAGGAAGGGGGAAAGTAGTGGGGAAAGTTGTATCGCATGAATCTAAGACGTGGTTCAAAGAGGACAGGAATGGGGGAAAGTAGTGGGGAAAGTTGTATAGCATAAATCTAGGACGTGGTTCACAGAGGAAAGGAAGTGGGGAAAGTACTAGTACAGACTGGCTATCCAGCACCTACGTTGGTCGAAAAGGGAAAACAATGACAAACGCAATACGCACATCTGTAACAAACTGATCTATTGTTTTGGGGGACAAGGCTGTAGAGTTTGAGCAGGACTAGATTTTCTGCGCTCACATAGGGAAAGGTGTCTAAAGATAACAAAACTAGGACCAACACAAATATGCTCCTGGTTGTTTGTTCTTTGTTGCAACATACTGTGCATCGCCCCAGTACATCGGTAGATGCACATGGTGCTGGTGCGTCGACTGTCTCGTGCAACTCTTTAGTTGCTGTTAATATAAGGCCCTGTTTGGTTAAAAACTCCCTAGTCCCTACCTGCTTGGTTCCAAGGACTAAACATGGACTATAGGTTATTAAATGACATGCTAAAAGACCATGTTACCCTAGTAATGAACTAATAGAGACAAGGTGCAATGCGTGGCAGGGGCAACTGTTGGAAAAAGTCCCCAAAAGACTCTCCCTCAGGGTCTTTTTTCTTTAGTCCCAAATGCCCACTTTTAGTCCCTAAAAGTCCCTCCTGTTTGGTATAGATGGGACTGACATGGAGTTTTTTAGTCCGTCCACCAAAATGTCCCTGTAAACAAGCACCCTCTAATAATGCCGCTGGAAAATTGATGCAATGCCACAGTTAAAAGCAAATTACATGTTTAACGAATTTTATTGTTAATATAATTTCTCTGTTAATATTAATCAATGCCACCGTTTGAGAAATGCTACTGTCTTGCTTTCTTTCCCATTTAGATAAGGTAGATGCTTCTTTTTGTTGTCTTCTGTGTCATCCACCGTTATTGACCACTAGTTGTTTCCTTTGCACCTCTGTGTAAACAGGGTTATCTACTTCACCTCGTTGCCATTGTGACCTTTTGTTGCACTGCACAAAACACTTTTGTTTTAAGAGTGTTTTGTGCAGTTCAACAAAAGTGTCACACCGACAATGTTGCTTGATTGCTTGATCTTAGTGGAACTGCACAAGAGGAGATCTTACTTCCTATCCGTGTTGGCAAATTTGGTTCAGATCTTCTTGTGAATTGTTTGAATTCCGTGTCATGAGAGGTCAGTACTAGCCTTCTTTCACATGATTCTGCAGTGTGCTTTCATATGTTGTGCTACTTGTACGGTAATGTTGCTTGATTTTAGTGAACTGCACAAATGGAGACAAGACTTCCAATCTATATGTGCACCGCAATATCCCATTGAGGTAAGATAAGGATATTTCACAACTGTCGGCCTGTATTTTGCCACTTTCATCAGAAAATCAATGTCATTGTTTAGTGCTATACTTGTGCAACCTAATTTACATGCCAAATCTTACATTGAAGGTGAAGCTTGTCTGTTATTGAACCAAGTGATGAAGGGGAAGAACAAGCGGAAGAAAAACAAAAATCAACTCCTGGTGTTGTAATGAAGCACTGGAACTGTGATGACACAAGTAATCATATAGTTTTGGATCTTAATTTATTGCTATGGCTGGAACGAGCAATTGTTTTGCCACTGATTTGATGCCACTCTTAATGTAATATGTAATTATCTCTACTTGTGCAAACAGGGATCTTCTTTGAAGATACCATATATTTTAGTGGAACTGCACAAGAAGCTGTTGGAAACATTAATCTAATCGAGGAGTATATAGTAAGCATGGCCACCACAGTAGATAGCAACAGATGGTTCCGGAGAAGTGCTTCATCTGTATGCTCTACACAATAAGCCTCCTGACAAAGGTTGGTACTCTCCCACTGATTTCCTCCATATGATTGAGCTTTGTCATCTCTATTGGTGTTGTGTTACTGTTTAGATACTGTCATCAAAAAGTGGTATTGTCCTTGAGAAGTGCTCCATCTGTGCTGTTTTAAATATTTCCTTTCCTTTTTTTCAAGCAAACAGGGATGCTAGCATTTAGTTATCCTCTTGTCATTGCACAACAGGATCATCCTCCTCTGAAGAAGAATATGGAGTACGTGAAGTGACTAGTTCCGATTATGCCAAGATGAATAAGCCCTGTCTATCTTCTCATCAGAAGGAGCAGTTGAAGGATGGTTACATTACCCCCACAAGACCAAACTAACTTCAGCTCAGAAGGATAGACAAATCTCCATTTTCTTGCTGTGATGCGCGAGTACAATGTTGTTCTAGGATTCTTTGCAGTGAGTTCCATTTTTCTAAAAGTGTGCTCTACATGGACCATGTAGGTGCCTTCTTAAACTGTCAATTTATAGTACAGTTTGCTTTATACTAATCACTTTTTTTGTATTTGTGCAAATAGGGGTGCTCAGCTTGATTTCAAAGGGAACTGCACAAAATGTTCATGAATACATCGAATCACTCATTTCCACCAAAAGAAAGGAGGTGCCGATAAGTTCAAGGCGTTGCAACATTTAAGGGCGAAAACATACAAGCTACGCATGAATTTGGTTGATTTTGGTGGAACTACACAAAAAGAACAGCTGGTTTATTTAGCATGAGGTGCCATGTCAATGTCCGAACTGATGGAAAACCCTGCCCATTCCACAATCGTAGGCATTTGATATTTTGGAATGGGAAAACCTTGTCAAATTTTGCTCATTGATTTTAGCAAGAAGACATGCGTTTGATATTTTCAAATGGGACGCCCTTTGCTGTCAACAGCGTCGATCCACTTTTCTTTATTCTTTAGTTGTGAAGTAAATATTGGCTCTGACATGTGAATAGCTGAGATGCAAAATCATTGATTGTTTTGAATGTCCTCTATGAATTGCCAGGCCTGTGTGTTTGATTGCAATGTACAGGAACGCTAAAAATCTGCTCAAACTCTTTGTACTCCTTCTGTTCCTTTTTACTTCGCACATTGTAAAAGTGCATACTTTTTTCTATAAGATTGGTCAAAGTAGAGATACTTTGACTGCAAACAAAACTTGTATGCAAACTAGAAAGGACCGGAGGGAGTACATGTGAAACTGCTGTAAACAAGGTGATCACCCTGGGAATAATGCTAGTACGTATTGTTTTGCATGTTCATCCAATGCCAGTGATACAAGAATTCGAAGTAATAGAAATAAATTCATTCATACACGGTCGGATTTCATATAAACATGCCGGATTTCATTACATTTCATACATTCCTCAACTAAAAAGGGGTGCGCTAAAGGTATAATTAATTAACCGAAGCTACCCACCTGTGTCCGGCTGAGCCGAACTGAAGCTTCAGTGAATTAACTGCAGGTGTAGTTGCGTAACTGACATGTGGCCCAGATGCCTGTTGGGACCACGTGTCAGTCAGCCAACTGCACCAGCAGTTAAGTAGAAGCAGTGTCCTTCTACAACATAGCTCTCTGACTCCACGTCGCCACCAAGAAGCTAACCAGCCATCAGTGATCAACCCGCCTAGCTTGTCATAGCGATTAGGGCAACTAGGAGCCCAATGATCAGTATCCCCACATGACAAACACCTTTATTCTTGTCATTCTTCTTCTTGAAGTTCGTGCGTTGCACAACCTTGTTCTTCCCATCAAACTTTGCTTTACCATCAAACTTGCCCTTGTTCTTGAACTTATGGGGCCGGAAGTTCTTCTTCTGTACCAGATTGGCACTAGATCCTCCCTCAATTCCTCGAGCACGTGTGTCCTTTGCTCTCGCCTTTTCTTCCAAATCAGGAGTGCCAATGAGATCCACGAAGGAGGAAGCTTAGTGATGATACCTCTGGCAACAAACTTGTCCGGTAGCATACAACTGAAGTGCTCAAGTTCTCTAGCAAATGATTGTATCTCATGAGCTTGCTCAACCACGGAGCACCCTTCAATCATCCTGTAATCATAGAATTGCTCCATGATGTACAACTCAGTGCCAGCAACCAGAGAGTAGCAGCGGTGGCTTTACTTGGACCCGAGCGGCGGTGACCTACCGTGTTCTACTCTTCCTCGTTTCCTGTGTGGTGCGGCCTCATTGGCAGCGGGCGGGGCCTCGACGGAGCCAGCGATGTCCTCTGTCTCGTTGCCGGCGGGCGGCGCCTTAGCGGAGCAGGGGAAATCCTCCCCCTCATTGCCGGCAGGGTGGGGCCTCGGCGGAGCCGGCAGTGTCCTCTGCCTCGTTGTTGGCGCCGCGGGGCCTCATCGCCGCCAGCGGAGCGGGGACTCATCGGCGCCGGCATTGTCCTCTGCCTCGTCCTCGGTCTCGCCAAACAACGCCTCGCCCGCTTCATCGCCCTCTTTGTAGGCAGCCGCAGCCTCTGCCACCCGCATGCGGTACTGCCAGCGCTCGAGGTGGCCCTCGCAGGCGGAGCGGTACGAGTCGAGCAGCGCCTCCTGCTCCGCCCGCTCCACGGCGATCTGCTCCTCCGCCTGCAGGTGCTCCTAGAGGAGATGGTGGTGGTAGGCGGCATCGGCCTGTGCCTCCCGGAACTGCTCCTCACGCTTCTGCCTCACCATGTCCATATATTGGGCATGGGCCTCGCCTATGGTCATGGTGCAATGCACCGGCGAGGATGGCACGGAGGAGGGGGTTGGCGCCGGATCGTCGACTACCATGTTCTCCATTGGGACGTCATTGTCCTCCGGCTGCCTGCCGGCTAGCCAGTCAGCAGCAATGGCTGCCATCTCCTTGTGGTCTATCGTCCGCCCGTCCCGAAGAGCACTGGAGCGCGAGGAAGCCATGGTGGGCAGTAGTGGTGTGGACAGGAGAATAGGAACAGATGTGGATCACTGCGGCTATGGCCGGCGTAGCAGTTTATATAGCAATGGTGGGCGGCAGAGGGACAAACGTTTGGTGCCGGAGTAGCCGCCTCGTCAACCGCGTATCATTAATGTGGGTGACAGAAGGACGGATGGACGGCACTTGTGTCGTTTGAAGGCGGAGCAATCGCATGCACCGGGAAGCGGGGTGGGCGACGCTGACCGTTTCGGGCGGAAAGAGCGCGTAGGTGAGGGAGGCGGTCTGGGTGGGCCAGGGCAGTCAGACTTGTGCTTGGCAGCGAGTCAGTCCAGCAGCCGGACATGCTGGCTTGCCAGCTACCTCGCCGAGCTGAGCGACGACAATCAGACGATGGACGTAGCTTCTGACCAGGAGCCGGCGCCACTGTCCAAGCCGGTTCATGCCGTGTTCACCATAGAGCAGGTGCGGCCGCACTTCGATGCCCTAATGGCGAAAGAGCTACCAGCGTAGGAGGACATGTGCTGCAACCTCCATCTCCTCAATGAGCACCGGTGAACAAGTGAACGACGACGCCGTCACGGACATGTGGCCCTATGATCCTGGCTTCCCGAATAAGCAGCGGGCGCTGTATCAGACCATCCCTAGGGCCCGCGAGGCCCTCTCCATCATCCTTCGAGTTGTTACGCTCGCTGTGGCGCCACCGTCTCGTGTTGTGAACATGGTTAACGGACATGAGGATGAGGAGATGACTTTACTTGGAGAGGATGACAGTGGGGACCCACCAGGGCCATAGCCGCACGTACGCAAGTGCCTCCTTATTAGTATATAAAACTATAATTTTTTTGCTTCCTCCTGGTTTCCTGACATCGCAGTCCCACACCATTGTCAACCTATGTAGTCAATAAACGAGAGAATTGCACAAGAAGCGACCGACAGCTAAGACCAAGAAGCTCGAGCAGTATTTGTGTTTTTGAGGTGTGAGCACTGCAGAGTTTTTCTTGAGCGATGTTTAGCCCAGATATTAATTTTTCTCTTCTGAACAACAACGAAAACATCGCTGCAGCTATTAACTGAGCGGGCTGTGGCCTATCTAGCCCAGGCCAGATATCTAGCCCAGATCTTAATTTTTTTCAAGCTGAAAATGGCTAGCACAACTATACTTTTTTTAGGAATACCCAGGCAAGGTCAAGTTGTTATTCTCTGCCCCGCTGGGCTGCAAATCTTTCCTAGGATAAAAATATTATTTTTGGATATTGAAATTTTTAATTTCATTAATTGTTGCGAGCGCAATGTTTCGTTGGATTCTTACGTAAGATAAATTTATATTGAAATTGTATTTAATCTGACTAGAAATTTCAAGATAAAAATATATCAGATCCCATCAAAATGTGGGAAATTTTATTGAATTCTGTTTTGAACTGTTGGTTGAAATGGGCTGTACTTTTAACAAATTGTAAATGGGATGTAGTAAATTCCATTAGAATTCAGAAATTGGCTGCACATTCTTACAAATCTCAAATGGGCTATAAGTTCTCTACCACACACTTGTGGCCTTACTAAGTTGACGCGTCCCCTCAAAAAAAAAAGAGTTGACGCGTATGCAAGGCTTTGTCAAATTATAGTCAACACACGGTTCTAGCCGCAGTGGCAGTTGGATGTCCATCCAACGGATGCCATGCTTCTTCTTCAATCTTGGATATGTAACTTCACCCGCTCAAAAAATGATTCCTCCCCCTGACATCTGGGGCGCACCGTTTCAGAAGCTGACCTGTGGGCCTACTAAGTTGACGCGTACCAAGGGCTTTGTCAACTTAGTCAATATAAACGATTCTACCTGTAGTGACCGTACGATGTCCATCCAATTGCCGTCGTGCTTCTTCAACCTCTGGTCTCCTTGCTTCAGCCGCCCAAAGCAGCGCCGGTCGTGCCGCCTGCTCCTGCCTCCCGTGGCCGGCTGTGCTACCGCGCAGGCCTCACCGCCCCCTACTACTCCCATCGCTAGCCAGGGTGTCGGTGTCAAAACCGGCAGATCTCGCGCAGGGGGTCCCGAACTGTGCGTCTAGGCGGATGGTAACAGGAGGCAGGGGACACAATGTTTTGCCCAGGTTCGGGCCCTCTTCATGGAGGTAAAACCCTACGTCCTGCTTGATTAACATTGATGATATGGGTAGTACAAGAGTAGATCTACCGCGAGATCAGAGAGGCTAAACCCTAGAAGCTAGCCTATGGTATGATTGTATGTTCCTACGGACTAAAAACCCTCCGGTTTATGTAGACACCGGAGAGGGCTAGGGTTACACAGAGTCGGTTACAATGGTAGGAGATCTACATATCCGTATCGCCAAGCTTGCCTTCCACGCCAAGGAAAGTCCCTTCCGGACACGGGACGAAGTCTTCAATCTTGTATCTTCATAGTCTAGGAGTCCGGCCGAAGGTATAGTCCGGCTATCCGAACACCCCCTAATCCAGGACTCCCTCAGTAGCCCCCGAACCAGGCTTCAATGACGACGAGTCCGACGCGCAGATTGTCTTCGGCATTGCAAGGCGGGTTCTCCTCCAAATTCCGTGTACCTATTGAATAATGTTCGGTTTCTTGTAAATGTGCGCTCCTTGGCTTCTACGCCCAATAATGGCCGTCTTCCACGTGTTAAACGAATACGAAAAGTCAGGGTGTTTTTACATTTACACCCCTAGTCGCGTGAATGAGCCGCCTATTTATGGGGACGAGGATTTAGATCCAAACCACACCTTCTCCCCTCCGCGAGTATTCATCAAAGCGTATCGGACAGAGGTCCATTCTATCATGGCCGGCCGCTGCAGTTCCTCCTCTCTCCCTTCCAGCCCTCAGCCTGGAGATTGGGAGAGATGCTCCATCCCGCACAGCGAGCTAGTGACGCTCCAGACCAAGAGATTTCTCCCCCGGCCTATATGGTCCCAGTTCGAGCTGGACATGCCACCTATAATGGCGGAGAGCAAGCGGAGAGCGCCCCCAATCCCTCCAAAGGAGAGCGGGTATGCCTTGTCCCTTACTTAATAAGAGGGCTCGGATTTCCAATTCATCCGTTTCTCCGGGGGCTCCTGGAGTTCTATGGCCTCCAGCTGCACAACCTCACGCCTGCCTCCATATTGCATATCGCGGGCTTCGTAGCCCTTTGCGAGCTGTTTTTGGGATGCGAGGCTCATTTCGCGCTGTGGAAAAGGCTATTCTGCCTTGTGCCCTGTTCTCAGAAGGGGTCAATATATCAAGTGGGCGGAGCCGAAGTGTGGCGCATCGCCGGGACCGGATATCTATCCAGAACCCCAAAGAAGGCGTCTGAGGACTGGCCTTCGGAATGGTTTTATATAGAGGATGTCCCGTTGCCGGATCCTGTCCGGATCGGCCTCCCTAAGTTCGACAGTGCTCCCCTAAAGAAGCGCCTAAGCTGGCGTCCATGGAGCCCTCAGAGGGAAAGTGACAAGGACGTTCTTTACCTGATGGGCCGGATAAGATTGTTAGCTCATTCCGAACTGACCATGATCAGGGTCATGGCCGCATGCATCATGCGAGGGGTGCAGCCGCTTCAGTATAGAGGCCACCCCATGTGGGACTTCAACGGGGAGGACGACGCCACCCGCCACGGCCGTAAGGGGCCGGATTCGGCTCCCGCACTAATAAAAATCTTGTCCGCTTTGTACAAGGGAGAAGAGGAGGAATTTCTCCGCGTCAACCCACAGGGTGGATTTTCTATGTACAATCCCCCAAGTTGGGTAAGTGGACACTTTTACTTGCCCATCTGTTTTATATTCCCATCGTTAAATATTCAGTCTAACGACTTCAACGCAGGAACTGCGGCAGGATGTTAAAGAAATAAACAGCCCTCCTCCACAACCCGAGGGTCCGGGACGGTCCCTCGACCCGGCCTCTCAAGAGGATCCAGACTTATCTGTGGAGCTGATTGATGGGGTGTTTCATCAATTGAGCAAGGACAACGCCTTGGTGGCCATTACGGCCGATTATCCAGGGCTACTCCCAGCCTCACAGGTAACTGAGACCGAAGTCCCAGCACTTTGAAAAGGGATCTATCCTCGCGTGTTTTCGATTGCCGTATGACAACCGTGTTTTGCAGGGGAGGTCCTTGAGACGGGAGGCCGAGCCTGCGGCGACTAGCCAACGAGGGGCGGCAAGGCCCCGCGGGCTGAAAAGAAGTGCGGTCCGGACTGAGACGCCGCCGCAAAGGTATAGCACGCCATCTTATTCCCAGGTGTTATTCCTTCAAGGCGTATTAACGCTCGTGCTCTCTTCAGGACGAAGAGACCTCGCCGGACTATATTCGGAGAGGTTGCCAATCGCGCCTCCACCAGCCAGGCTCCAAAGCCTGGTCCGGAAGTGGAGGCGAGCACAAGGCGCGCACCGGACGCTCCTCCGACAGAGGATGCAGACAGGTTGTCTGCCACCAATTCCGAGGTGGAGAGTGCCATGAACCATAGGCGTCGCCGGACAGTTCTTCGTGACGCTTGTTTCTCCCAAGAGGCATTGGATGCCTTCAATTCGGGAGATGCGTACCTCCGTGCCGCTCAAAATGGTCTAGCCAGAGCCACGGAGCAATATGTAAAAGACATACGGGTAAGAAAATTTTGGTAATTATATATATATACCAGTAGCCCCCGAGACTTGAAACAGTTAGAATAACTGATTTAAGGATCATTTGTTATGCAGGTTCTTACAGAAAAGAATACCCTACCGTCCCAGGAGCTGGAAGAGTGCAAAGCCCAACTTGAGGCCGCACTAGTCACGGCAGGGGAGCCCAAGGAGACCCCCTCTGGTAATATACGCTTCGAAAGATAAGTATTTTGCGAAGTGCGGCGTGGGTGCAAATCTGACAAATGAAATTACAGATGGCACCGGATTAACTCCGAACAAGCAACAACTCCTACACCAGCTGAAGGCTGGTGAGAGTGTGCTGACAAAGGTGAGGCGGGAGAAGAACGATCTCCAAGATGCCAACACTAAGCTGGGCGTTGAACTGAAGGATGTTCGTGCCCAGCTGTTGGACTCCATTAAGGAGAATCATTGGCTTCGACACGACATATTTAGTAAGTGCTTAAACGAACTTTGAAAAAAGACTTCGGCGAGGAAGTCGACTAACAGAGTAGTGTCTGTAGGTATGCTAACAGGTCGTCCTGCAGAGGAAATGCCCAGTTCTATGGGTGACCTTCTTCCCGAGCTCTCGCAACTGCACGAGCGAGTTCGGCAGGTGATGCAAGGCGTCGCCCAGGCCTTGTGGCCATCCGTCTCCATGCCCTAAGGCCTTGGAGAGCTTGTAGAGAAGCTGAAGGGAGCGCGGCGGCGCTTCCGATTGTGGAAGATGTCGGCCTGCCGTCAAGTTGCCAGGGAGGCCTGGGCCATGGTGAAGACGCGGTACACGAAGGCTGACCCAAACCACATGGCCGAGGTCGGGCCCGTGGGGCCCGATGGGAAGGAGATCCCTGTGAGCTTAGTATACGGCCAAGTAGAATTGGCCGCAAAGTATTCCCAACAGGACTGTAAGCTAGACAGCCTGTTAGATGGTATTGAAGAGGAATACAATCAGTCAGATTGACTATGTAATTTTAATTGACATGTGTAATGCCTTATAGCCGTATTGTAGATCGTTTGTCATGGCCGACCTTTTCGCTTCAACCTCGGGACCTGACGGTCCGGAGTGTGTCCGAATACCCTCGCGGTTATATAAGAACCGGGGTATGCATGGAGACCAGGCGTAGGGGTCATTAGTGCTTGAACAGACAAGTGCCCAACTAGTTATGTTATATTACATGGTTAGTAAGAAATATCTTCCAGGGAGAATAGTTCCGTTAGGGGTTCCTTTCCCTGGGAGGCATGCCCTAAAGTGCATGTCCATTCTGTGAAAAGAGACGCAGGAAAAACATCTGGGGGCGTATAGATAAATAAGTGAAAAAAGATCATCTTTAGTTCACTGACCGAATATTCCCTTAAGAACGCTAGCTTTCGGCTTCACCCAGTCTGAGGTACACATCCGGCTGACCCGGCAGTAACAAACGTAGAGGTGCTCCCTTTACCACCTAGCCGAACAATCGGGAACGTAGGGGTAAGCATAGGAGCCAGGCAACCCAGCTTGGCCAAAACTTAAGTCATATTGATGCATATAATGGTGAATAAAAGGTACATGCGGAAGTGTGACACATGTGTTGGGCATGAAGCCCGTATAAATAAGCTTCTGTTTAAAGAAGCCCCCAGGTTTAATGAGCGCGGATAGCGCATCACTTTATGAGACTTTAAAGGCTATAAGCGAGAGAGGAGAAGGAGAGAAATGTAAGATAGAAAGTATATAAAAAATGGACAGAGGAAGGAGACGAACACAGAGTCCGGCGCTAGGCATAGAATCTTCGGAGACGGGCTGCGTTCCATGGGTTCGGCTCGAGTCGGTTATCCGATGCATCTCGCAGGCGGTACGCTCCACCAGTCAGGACTTGGTCAATTATGAAGGGACCTTCCCACTTGGGCTTGAGTTTATCCTTTTTCTTATCCGGCAGGCGTAGAACTAATTCGCCAACGTTGTAATTTTTGGCCCGTACTTCTCTGCTTTGGTATCTTCGAGCCTGATGTTGATAGAATGCGGAACGGGCTTTTTCCACGTCATGCTCTTCCTCTAAGGCGTCCAAACTGTCCTACTGATCGAGCTCGGCTTCTCTTTCTTCGTACATGCGCACTCGAGGTGAGTCATGAATTATGTCGCAGGGCAAAACTGCCTCTGCACCGTACACCATGAAGAATGGTGTGTATCCGGTGGTGCGATTTGGCATGGTCCGCAGCCCCCAGAGTACGGAGTCGAGCTCCTCTACCCAGTGCGTACTAGATTCCTTAAGGGACCACACTAATCTGGGTTTGATGCCGCCCATGATAAGACCATTTGCATGTTTGACCTGGCCGTTAGTTTGTGGGTGATAGATGGAAGCATAATCGAGCTTGATGCCCATGTTTTTGCACCAGAGTTTTACCTCGTCGACCGTAAAGTTTGTGCCGTTATCAGTGATGATGCTGTGGGGGATGCCTTAATGGTGTACAACCCCGGATATAAAGTCTATCACCGGTCCGGATTCAGCCGTCTTAACAGGCTTGGCTTCTATCCATTTGGTGAACTTATCCACCATGACCAGTAAGTATTTTTCTTGTGGGTTCCGCCTTTAAGGGGTCCGACCATGTCAAGCCCCAGACCGCGAAGGGCCAAGTGATGGGGATAGTTTGGAGGGCGGTGGGTGGCATATGGCTTTGGTTTGCAAAAAGCTGGCAACCGATGCATCGTTGGACTAAGTCCTGGGCGTCTGCCCGGGCCGTCGGCCAATAAAAGCCTGTACGGAAGGCCTTGCTTACAAGGGACCGAGCTGCAGCGTGATGACCGCCGAGTCCGGCATGAATTTCAGCCAGGAGGTTCCGCCCTTCCTCTTCGGAGATGCACCTTTGAAGGACTCCGGTAGTGCTTTTCTTATAAAGCTCTCCCTCATGGACTTTATAGGCTTTAGATCGCCGCACTATGCAGCGTGCCTCATTTTGGATGTCGGGGAGTTCCTGCCTAGTAAGGTAGGTGAGGAATTGTTCTGTCCACGGGGTGATGACGACCATTATTACGTGGGCTGAAGGTGTTATTTCATTGGCAGAGCCTCCAATTATGTCAGAGTGTTCGGTGTCGGGCAGTGCGGTTGGGTCCAGGCTGTTATTGCCGGGTTCCCCTTCCCATACTACGGATGGCTTGAACAGCCTTTCCAAGAAGATGTTGGGGGGGACTACATCGCGTTTTGCGCCGATGCGTGCCAGGACATCTACCGCCCGATTATTTTCCCGGGCTATATGGTGAAATTCGAGCCCTTCGAACCAAGCTGACATTTTTAGGACGGCGTTGCGATAAGCTGCGGGATCCTTGGCATCAAAGTCTCCATTTATTTGGGATATTGCGAGGTTCGAGTCCCTGCGCACCTCTAGGCGTTGAATGCCCATGGATACTGCCATCCGGAGACCATGTAAAAGGGCCTCATATTCGGCTGCATTGTTGGAGTCTGTGTACATTATCTGGAGTACGTATTGAACTGTGTCTCCCGTGGGGGACGTCAAAACAACGCCAGCTCCTAGACCGGCCAACATTTTGGAGCCGTCGAAGTGCATGACCCAGTTTGAATATATGCCGTACTCTTTAGGGAGTTCGCGTCCATTCTGCCACGAAGTCGGCCAAAACTTGCGACTTGATAGCTCGCCGTGGCTTGTAAGTTATGTCGAACGGGAGGAGCTCAATGGCCCATTTTGCAATCCGGCCCGTCGCGTCGCGGTTGTTTATAATATCGTTAAGTGGCACTTCCGAGGCTACTGTTATTAAACACTCTTGAAAGTAGTGTCGCAGCTTCCGGGATGCCATAAATACCGCATACGCAATCTTTTGATAATGCGGGTACCGTGACTTGCACGGAGTAAGGACAGTGGACACATAGTAGACCGGCTTTTGAAGGGGGAATTTGTGTCGGTCCGTTTCTCGTTCGACGACGAGCACTGCGCTTACGACCTGATGGGTTGCTGCAATGTATAATAACATTGGTTCGCCAATGTTTGGCACGGCCAGGACTGGGTTTGTTGCCAAGATGGCTTTTATTTCGTTGAGTCCGGCCGTGGCTGCATCCGTCCACTCGAAGTGTTTGGTGCGCCGAAGGAGGCGGTAAAGGGGTAGGGCCTTTTCTCCCAAGCGGGAGATAAAGCGGCTTAGAGCCGCCACGCATCCAGTTAATTTTTGTATTTGTTTGAGGTCCTTCGGGATATCCAATTGTGATAGAGCTTGGATCTTGGATGGATTTGCTTCAATTCCTCTACCGGATACAATGAAGCCCAAGAGCTTTCCGGCTGGAACGCCGAAAACGCATTTTTCCGGGTTGAGCTTGATGTCGTATGTTCGGAGTTTATCGAATGTTAGCCTTAAGTCATCTACTAGAGATTTGACATGTCTTGTTTTAACGACCACATCATCTACGTATGCCTCCACTGTTTTGCCGATCTGGTTTGCCAGACATGTCTGAATCATGCGCTGATATGTTGCGCCGGCGTTTTTGAGCCTGAATGGCATTGTGTTGAAGCAGAATGGGCCGTATGGTGTGATGAATGTCGTTGCGGCTTGGTCTGACTCTGCCATCTTTATTTGATGGTAGCCGGAGTATGCGTCGAGGAAACACAACAAATCGTGTCCTGCGGTAGCGTCGATAATTTGATCGATGCGGGGGAGAGGGAAGGGATCCTTTGGGCAAGCCTTGTTAAGGTCTTTAAAATCAACGCACATGCGCCAGGATTTGTCCTTCTTTGGTACCATCACCAGGTTTGCTAGCCAGTCCGGGTGTTTTATATCTTTGATGAATCCAGCCTCCAATAGCTTGGCTAGTTCCTCTCCCATGGCCTGTCTCTTAGGTTCGGAAAAATGCCGAAGAGCCTGTTTGACTGGCTTGAATCCTTTTAGGATATTTAAGCTGTGTTCGGCCAGCCTGCGTGGGATTCCTGGCATGTCTGAAGGGTGCCAGGCAAAAATGTCCCAGTTCTCTCATAGGAATTCTCGCAGTGCGGCATCTACATCAGGGTTTAACTGTGCCCCGATGGAAGCTGTTTTATTGGGGTCCGTTGGATGGACCTGGAATTTGACTATTTCGTCTGCCGGTTTAAAGGAGGTGGACTTGGATCTTTTGTCGAGTATCACATCGTCCCTATTCACCATGGAGCGCAGCACAGTCAGTTCCTCAGCCGCTAGGGCTTCGGATAGCGCCTCGAGGGCCAGTGCGGCTGTCTTGTTTTCGGCGCGGAGTGCTATGTCCGGCTCACTAGCGAGAGTGATGATTCCATTAGGCCCGGGCATCTTGAGCTTCATGTACCCATAATGGGGTATTGCTTGGAAGATTGTAAACGCTTCCCGCCCTAGTAGAGCGTCATATCCGCTACTGAACGGGGCCACTTGGAACGTGACCTCTTCGGACCTGTAATTATCCGGCGTGCCGAACACCACATCTAGTGTGATTTTTCCTGTACAGCACGCTTCCTGACTGGGGATTATTCCTCTAAAGGTTGTGCTGCTTCGCTCAATGCGGTTCCAGTCTATTTCCATTTTTTGAAGGGTTTCCTCATAAATGAGGTTCAATCCGCTGCCACCATCCATGAGTACCTTGGTAAGACGAAAGCCGTCCACTATTGGACTGAGGACCAATGCGGCTGGTGCTCGGGCTGTTCGGAATTTAGGTTCATCACTGGCATTAAAAGTAATAGCCGTGTCACTCCATGGGTTTATTGTTGCTACTTGGTAGACTTCGGCAAGGCTGCGGAGTGTTCTTTTTCGCATATTATTTGATGCGAAAGTCTCGAAGACTATTAATACTGTACTGGTGTCTCTGGGGTGGCTTTCTGTGGCTTCTGGAATTAGAAGATCTTCGCCAATTTTTGCCACCTGCCAGAGTATCCAACATGCTCTAAGGCTGTGAGTTGGTGTGGCGCCCTCTGCACTGTGAATTTTACAGGGTCCATTAAGCCATCCTTCCAGTACGGTTCCGTGCCCTGTAGAGGGCTTTTGCTTTTTGGTATTGAACCCGGGTGTCTGGCGATGATGCACCCTTTTATTTCGGACTGGGTTTGTATTCAGGGCCGGATTGTCCCAAAATTTTATTTCGGTTTTCCAGGCGCTTTCCATCGCAGAGTACTTTCGTACTATGGACGCCAAGTCAGCGAAGCGTGTAATATCACGGCGACTTATGGTGTTGAGGATTCCCTTGTCCGTGCAATTATTGCAGAAGAATGAAATTGTGTCTTCCTCGCGGCAGTCCTTTATCCTGTTCATAACTAGGAGGAATCTGGCCCAGTAATGATGTACTGTTTCTTCGGGCTCTTGCCTAATTTGGGATAGATCGCTTATGTACGGGTGGGTGGGTGTAATCAAATCCTAAACCTCACCCAATCTAAGACCCAGGGGCCAAGGAGTTTCCGAACTCGGAAGTTTGGATTCTTGGATGCTGTCCAATGAATCTAGCCCGTCGCCTGACTTTAAGTTCAGGTCTTGAGTGACGTCCTCCCCTCCGCGGGTATCTGGCTTGGAGGGATCGGGAATCCGGACATAGCTAGTCCTTAAGATAGATGAAGGGTCGCCGCACTGTCCCTCTACCACAACAATGTGATGGGTGACCTGGGGAGAGTTAATCTCTCTCAGATCGGGTTTAGGCCCAATCTGGTCGTAATCAGTAGCGACTCCCAGGGCGGCAATGCAATCCAAGAGCTCGTTTAGGGAAGAGAGATCCATTGGATCTAGCTGCTCGGCGAATTCCGAGCTGACGTGAAGATTGCTTTCGATGACCCGAGAGGTCATTGTCAGCGCAGCAGCCGAACAGGTGGTCATAAGGAAACCACCTAGCCAGAGAGTTTGGCCGACAGCCAAAGCTCCCTTAGAAACGGTGCAATCTTTAAAGACGGGATGAGGCATCCTTCCTGATGGCGACGGCACAGAGGAACTCTCAATGAAAGCACCAATGTCGTTGTCAAAACCAGCGGATCTCGGGTAGGGGGTCCCGAACTGTGCGTCTAGGCGGATGGTAACAGGAGGCAGGGGACACAATGTTTTACCTAGGTTCGGGCCCTCTTGATGGAGGTAAAACCCTACGTCCTTATTGATTAATATTGATGATATGGGTAGTACAAGAGTAGATCTACCGCGAGATCAGAGAGGCTAAACCCTAGAAGCTAGCCTATGGTATGATTGTATGTTCCTACGGACTAAAAACCCTCCGGCTTATATAGACACCGGAGAGGGCTAGGGTTACATAGAGTTGGTTACAATGGTAGGAGATCTACATATCCGTATCGCCAAGCTTGCCTTCCACGCCAAGGAAAGTCCCTTCCGGACACGGGACGAAGTCTTTAATCTTGTATCTTCATAGTCTAGGAGTCCGGCCGAAGGTATAGTCCGGCTATCCGGACACCCCCTAATCCAGGACTCCCTCATAGGGCATCCCTCCAATCACCCACACCCCCTGTTATTCTGCGGTGACAGCAGCCTCACACCGCAGCCGAACCAGTGAACCCTCGTACTCCTCTCCACGTGGGCATCCACTATCGCGTCTTCCCCGGCTCCGCGTCGTCCCCTTCCTAGGCCTTGCCATCGTCCACCGCCCTGGTGCTCTCGGCGCGGCGTGGTCAACGTGGTCAAGGAACGACTTCCATCGGAAGAGTACTGTACGTGGAGAGGCTAACAGCTGGGTTCACGACAGCCGCAAGGAACTGCCTCCTTATTACACGGAAAATAATTATTCCTCCACCTGACAGCAGGGACCAACCGGACGGGCCACCGTATTTGGCGAAAAAATGTTTCCCCCCTGACTGCTAGGACCCACCGGATGGGCCAACGTATTACGCGAAAAAAATATTCCCCCCGCTGTCAGCTCGGACCCACCGGAGGTGCCTCCTTATTACGCACAAAAAAATGAATACTCCCCCTGCTAGTTGGGACCCACCTTGGTGGGAGGCTGACTTGTGGGCCTACTGAGTCGAAGGGGACGGAGTGCTTTTTCAACTTAGTCAATATGAACGATTCTACCTCCAGTGACCGTACGATGTCCATCCAACGGCCGTACTGCTTCTTCAACCTCTGGTCTTCTTGCTCCAGCCGCCCAAAGCAGCGCCGGTCGTGCCGCATGCTCCTGCCTCCCATGGCCGGTTGTGCTGCCGCAGAGGCCTCACCGCCCCCTACTATTCCCAATGCTGGCCAGTCCCTGTGGCAACGGGAGCCTCACACCGCAGTCGAACCAGTTAACCCTCGTACTCCTCTCCACGCGGGCTTCCACTGCCGCGTCTTCCCCGGCTCCGCGTCATCCCCTTCCTAGGCCTCCCAGTCGTCCACCGCCCTGGTGCTCTCAGCGCAGCGTGGTCAACATGGTCAAGGAATGACTTCCATCGAAAGAGTACTGTACATGGAGGGGCTGACAGCTGGGTCCACGGCGGCCACAAGGAAGTGCCTCCTTATTACACGCAAAATAATTATTCCTCCACCTGTCAGCAGGGACCCACCAGACGGACAACTCTATTTCAAAAAAAAATGTTTCCCCCTGACTGCTGGGACCTACCAGCAACATCTTCGCACGCAAGGAAGTGCGCTCGGGCAAAAAAATGATTCGCCCCCTGACTGCTGGGACCCACCAGCTACATCTTCGCACGCAAGGAAGTGCCTGACAGTCGTGACCCACCTGGTCAAAGCATACGTAGCATTGTCATTCTGGTCGCGAACGTGTACATACATACTGGTCGATGTAGAGGCGCGCACGTCTCGTAGTAGAGGCGCACACGTGTCGTAGTAGAGGCGCGCACATAGCATGTACACGTACGTACAGCAGCCAGTGTGCAAGAAAGAAAATATGGCCGTGTATGTACATACGGGCAGGGTCTCGAACGCCTACTCGCGCATACGTATGGCCAGGGCTCGTGTACATGGCTGGGCCGGAACGGAGAAACTGCGTCGTCGTTGTGTTCATGGGGAGCCAACCGGCTGGGTCAAAATGGAATGCGTCGTCGTGTTCATCAGGAGGGCTTGGACAGAACTACCGATGGAAACGAGGCCTGACGTACCGTAGAACGAAGGAAACGTCCTTGTGTTCGACCGGCCATGGTCGAAATGGGATCCTGTTCATCGGGAGGGGTTTGGCGTATCGCAAAACGGAGGAAACGGACCGCCTACGGTCGAAACGGGGGTCCTGTTGATCGGGAGGGGTGTGGCATACCGCAAAACGGAGGAAACAGACTTGTGTTGGAGCGCTACGGTCGAAATGTGGGTCCTGTTCATCGGGAGGGGTGTGGCGTACCGCAAAACAGGACTCCACGGGATACTATTCATCTCCACCGTCGACCCCCACGGGCTACTGTTCATCCACCGTTGACCTCCTTCAGCCTCCACCTGTGACTATTCATCCACGGGCTCCTGTTCATCCAGTCTCCACCGCGCGCTACTCCACCGGCTACTGTTCAACCAACCCTCTCCACGGGCTCCTGTTCAACCACCCCTCCACGGGCTACTGTTCATCCAGCCCTCCACCGTCTACTATTCATCCAGCACTCTACGGGGTGGTCCTAGTCATCCTGCCCTCCACGGGGTCCTGTTCATCCAACCCCAACCGGCTCGATCGATCGGGGTCCTGTTCATCCAGAGGCAAAACCACGGGGTCCTATTCATCCATCCCCACCGGGAACTGTTCATCCAAAGCCCCCAGCAACGCTCACTGTTCATCCAGAGGCAGCATCGATCGGCTTCAGTTAGCAGCAGTAGCAAAGGAATCGCTCGATCGAGTTCAGTTAATAGCCATCGATCGATCGCTCAGGTTCAGTAATACGTAGCCTGCAGTGCAATCGCTCGGGTTCAGTTAGAGCCCAACGCCTTGCTCGGGTTCAGTTAGAGCCCAACGCCTCGCACCCACGCGCGTGCGTGTACGAGAGAAACGTGCATCGCTCGGCCCCGACCACCCACCGTAACCGGGAACACCTCGATATTTTCCTCGCCCTCGCTTCTACCATAGTTTTTTCCGTCATGGATGGCCCAAAGAATGTCATGCATCTGCGTCTCTGGCCTGCCCAGGACAAAAAGCCCATTTCCTGTCATGATTTTTTGTCATAGAAGTAGGACCCCACCACATCTATGATGATACCGGGTTTTGTCACAATTATCATCATAGAAGTGTCATAAGTATGACAGAAAAAAAATTCGTTCGGCCCAAAATGTCATGGATGTGTCTTTTTTGTAGTGTTATCTGATTATAATGCTATGGTTCGCCATCAGTTTGTTGAGAGGAATGAACAATTCCTCTAGTATCGACTAATCTTTGACAGACGGTGCACCGTCCATGTTGCTCTCCCTGCTCCTGCTTTCTTTGACTTTCAGGCAAAAAGGAGATATGTTATAACCAGGGAGGAGGCGAACGAGTACCAGAGGAGCATGGAGGCAGCTCACCTCCAAGCTGCAGCTCGTCAGGCAGTAGCTGCTGCATCTCTGTACGACCCCAGCTTCAACTTCGGATATCCACCAGGCCAGCCATAGACCAACTTAGGACAAAAGCCTAAGCTTGGGGGAGTACGTATTTCTCACTGACATTACATTCATGTCCACACACTCATGCCAGTTGTCGATGCTCATACTTTTTCATTGTATCATCCATGCTAGTTTATTTTCTGTTTGAAGCTTTCTTCTTGTGTGTTTGAAAAACCTTAATAAAAAACAAAAAAAATTAGTTGTAGCTTTTAGCTAGTTTACTTCCCACGCATGTAGTAGTAGTAACTAAAAGAAAACTCAAAACGATTTCTCGTTCTTATTTTGCTTGTTGGGAGCTTTCCCATGCAAATACTTTTATTTCTTTTCTTGTTCTTTGGGGGTCGAGAGGAGAAGACAATAATGAAAATGTTGAGTGGCTCTTATATGCATTATTGTTGATCTAACCAACAACCCATATTACCTTGTCTTCTCCTTTGTATTAAATGATTGCAGATTCCAGCTTAGTTCAATGCACGTGCACTATTATTATTATCCACACCGTTCGGTCGTGCGAGTGAAAGGCAATAATGACGATATATTATGGACTGATTGAGATGAGAGAAGCTGGTATGAACTCGACCTCTCTTGTTTTTGTAAATATGATTAGTTCATCGTTCCTGATTCAGCCTATTATGAATGCAACATGTTTGCAATGACAATTAGAGATTATAGCTGCTCATGCCATGCTTAATTATCTAGGAGTTTATAATGGTTTACCTTGCGTGCCAACATGCTATTAAAATGGTTGTGATGTGGTATGATAGGGTGGTATCCTCCTTTGAACGATTCGAGTAGCTTGACTTGGCACATGTTCACGCATGTAGTTGAAACAAATCAACATAGCCTCCATGATATTTATGTTCAAGGTGAATTATACCCTACTCATCCTTGCATTCAGTGTTGATTAATTTTAATGCATCTTCATGACTGTTGTCGCTCTCTAGCTGGTCGCTTCCCAGTCTCTTTCTAGCCTTCAGTTGTACTAAGCGGGAATACTGCTTGTGCATCCAATTCCATAAACCCCAAAGCTTTTCCATGTGAGTCCACCATACCTTCCTATATGCGGTATCTACCTGTTGTTCCAAGTAAATTTGTATGTGCCAAAATCTAAACCTTCAAATGAAATTCTGTTTTGTTTGCTCGAAGAGCTCATGTATCAACTAGGGTTGTATGTATCTTCCATGCTAGGCGGGTTATTCTCAAGAGGAGTGGACTCCGCTCCTCACTCATGAGAAAATGGCTGGTCATCGGGATGCCCAGTCCCATGCTCAAACCAAATCAAAAAAATTGCAAACAAAACTCCCTGGGGATTGTTGTTAGTTGGAGGCACCCGTTGTTTCGGGCAAGCCATGGATTGATGCTTGTTGGTGGTGGGGGAGTATAAACTTTACCATTCCGCTTGGGAACCACCTATAGTGTGTGTAGCATGGAAGATATCGAGATCTCTCGGTTATTATGTTGACAATGAAAGTGTACCGCTCAAAATATTATACATCTCTATTTCAAAATCAAGCTCTGGCACCTGCTACCTCTTGAGCACTGCGTTGATTTTTCCCCGAAGAGGAAGGGATGATGTAGCAGAGTAGCGCAAGTATTTCCCTCAGTTTTAAGAACCAAGGTATCAATCCAGTAGGAGGCTACGCGCGAGTCCCTCGTACCTGCACAAAACAAATAAATCCTCGCAACCAACGCGATAAGGGGTTGTCAATCCCTACACGGCCACTTACGAGAGTGAAATCTGATAGATATGATAAGATAATATTTTTGGTATTTTTATGATAAAGATGCAAAGTAAAATAAAAGCAAAGTAAATAACTAAGTATTGGAAGATTAATATGATGAAGATAGTCCCGGGGGCCATAGGTTTCACTAGTGGCTTCTCTCAAGAGCATAAGTATTCTACGGTGGGTGAACAAATTACTATTGAGCAATTGACAGAATTGAGCATAGTTATGAGAATATCTAGGCATGATCATGTATACAGGCATCACGTCCGAGACAAGTAGACCGACTCCTGCATGCATCTACTACTATTACTCCACTCATCGACCGCTATCCAGCATTCATCTAGAGTATTAAGTTAATGAAAACAGAGTAACGCCTTAAGCAAGATGACATGATGTAGAGGGATAAACTCATGCAATATGATGAAAACCCCATCTTGTTATCCTCGATGGCAACAATACAATATGTGCCTTGCCGCCCCTACTGTCACTGGGAAAGGACACCGCAAGAATGAACCCAAAGCTAAGCACTTCTCCCATTGCAAGAAAGATCAATCTAGTAGGCCAAACCAAACTGATAATTCGAAGAGACTTGCAAAGATAACCAATCACACATAAAAGAATTCAGAGAAGATTCAAATATTGTTCATAGACAGACTTGATCATAAACCCACAATTCATCTGTCTCAACAAACACACCACAAAAAGAAGGTTACATCGAATAGATCTCCACAAGAGAGGGGGAGAACATTGTATTGAGATCCAAAAAGAGAGAAGAAGCCATCTAGCTAATAACTATGGACCCGTAGGTCTAAGGTGAACTACTTACACTTCATCGGAGGGGCTATGGTGATGATGTAGAAGCCCTCCGTGATCGATGCCCCCTCCGGCGGAGCTCCGGAACAGGCCCCAAGATGGGATCTCGTGGATACAGAAAGTTGCGGCGGTGGAATTAGGGTTTTGGCTCCGTATCTGATCGTTTTGGGGTACGTAGGTATATATAGGAGGTAGGAGTATGTCGGTGGAGCAATAGGGGGCCCACGAGGGTGAAGGGCGCGCCTGGGGGGGAGGCGCGCACCCTACCTCGTGGCCTCCTCTTTTGTGTCTTGACGTAGGGTCCAAGTCTCCTGGATCATGTTCGGTGAGAAAATCACGTTCCTGAAGGTTTCATTCCGTTTGGACTCCGTTTGATATTCCTTTTCTTCGAAACCCTAAAATAGGCAAAAAAACAACAATTCTGGGTTGGGCCTCCGGTTAATAGGTTAGTCCCAAAAATAATATAAAAGTGGATAATAAAGCCCAATAATGTCCAAAACTGTAGATAATATAGCATGGAGCAATCAAAAATTATAGATACGTTGGAGACGTATCAAGCATCCCCAAGCTTAATTCCTTCTCGTCCTTGAGTAGGTAAGTGATAAAAATAGAATTTTTGATGCAGAGTGCTACTTGGCATAATTTTAATGTAATTCTTCTAAATTGTGGTATGAATATTCTGATCCGAAAGATTCAAGATAAAAGTTCATATTGACATAAAAATAATAATACTTCAAGCATACTAACTAAGCAATTATGTCCTCTCAAAATAACATGGCCAAAGAAAGTTCATCCCTACAAAATCATATAGTTTAGTCATGCTCCATTTTCGTGACACAAGAATGCTCTCATCATGCACAACCCCGATGACAAGCCAAGCAATTGTTTCATACTTTAGTAATCTCAAACCTATAAAATTTCACACAATACATGAGCGCGAGCCATGGATATAGCACTATGGGTGGAATAGAATATGATGATGGGGGTTATGTGGAGAAGACAAAAAAGGAGATAGTCTCACATCAACGAGGCTAATCAACGGGCTATGGAGATGCCCATCGATTGATCTTAATGCAAGGAGTAAGGATTGCCATGCAACGGATGCACTAGAGCTATAAATGTATGAAAGCTCAACAAAAGAAACTAAGTGGGTGTGCATCCAACTTGCTTGCTCACGAAGACCTAGGGCACTTGAGGAGGCCCATTGTTGGAATATACAAGCCAAGTTCTATAATTAAAAATTGCCACTAGTATATGAAAGTGACAAGACAAAAGACTCTCTATCATGAAGATTATGGTGCTACTTTGAAGCACAAGTGTGGAAAAAGGATAGTAGCATTGTCCCTTCTTTATATATTATTTTTTATTTGGCCTTTCTCTCTCTTTTTTTATTTGGGACAATGCTCTATGAATGATGATCATCACACTTCTATTTATTTACAACTCAATGATTACAACTCGATACTTAGAACAAGATATGACTCTATATGAATGCCTCCGATGGTGTACCGGGATATGCAATGAACCAAGAGTGACATGTTTGAAAGAATTATGAACGATGGCTTTGCCACAAATACTATGTCAACTACATGATCATGCTAAGCAATATGACAATGATGAATGTGTCATGATGAACGGAATGGTGGAAAGTTGCATGGCAATATATCTCGGAATGACTATGGAAATGCCATAATAGGTAGGTATGGTGGCTATTTTGAGGAAGATATAAGGAGGTTTATGTGTGAAAGAGCGTATCATATCACGGGGTTTGGATGCACCGGCGTAGTTTGCACCAACTCTCAATGTGAGAAAGGGCAATGCACGGTACCGAAGAGGCTAGCAATGATGGAATGGTGAGAGTGTGTATAATCCATGGACTCAACATTAGTAATAAAGAACTCACATACTTATTGCAAAAATCTACAAGTCATCAAAAACCAAAGCACTACGCGCATGCTCCTAGGGGGATAGATTGGTAGGAAAAGACCATCGCTCATCCTTGACCGTCACTCATAAGGAAGACAATCAAATAACACCTCATGTTTCAAATTTGTTACACAACGTTTACCATACGTGCATGCTACGAGACTTGCAAACTTCAACACAAGAATTTCTCAAATTCACAACTACTCAACTAGCACGACTTTCATATTATTACCTCCATATCTCAAAACAATCATCAAGCATCAAACTTCTCTTAGTATTCAAAACACTCATAAGAAAAATAATTATTCATCTTGAACACCTAGCATATTAGGATTATTTAAGAAAATTACCATGCTATTTAAGACTCTCCAAATAATCTAAGTGAAGCATGAGAGATCAATAGTTTCTATAAAACAAATCCACCACCGTACTCTAAAAGATACAAGTGAAGTACTAGAGAAAAACTATATAACTCAAATGATATAAGCGAAGCACATAGAGTATTCTAACAAATTCCAAATCATGTATGGCTCTCTCAAAAGGTGTGTACAGCAAGGATTATTGTGGTAAACTAAAGAGCAAAGACTCAAATCATACAAGACGCTCCAAGAAAAACACATATCATGTGGTGAATAAAAATATAGCTCCAAGTAAAGTTACCGATAGAAGTAGATGAAAAGAGGGGATGCCTTCCGGGGCATCCCCAAGATTAGGCTCTTGCAACTCCTTGTTCCATAATCCATCAAATCTTTACCCAAAACTTGAAAACTTCACAACACAAAACTTAAAGTAGAAAATCTCGTGAGCTCCGTTAGCGAAAGAAAACAAAAGACCACTTCAAGGTACTGTAATTAACTCATTCTTTATTTATATTGGTGTTAAACCTACTGTATTCCGACTTCTCTATGGTTTATAAACTATTTTACTAGCAATAGATTCATCAAAATAAGCAAACAACACACGAAAAACAGAATCTGTCAAAAACAGATCAGTCTGTAGTAATCTATATCTAGCGCAAGATATGGAACCCCAAAAATTCTAAAATAAATTGCTGGACGTGAGGAATTTATCTATTAATCATATGCAAAAATAATTAACTAAATAGGACTTTCCAAATAAAAATGGCAGCAGTTCTCGTGAGCGCTAAAGTTTCTGTTTTTTACAGCAAGATATCAAGACTTTCCCCAAGTCTTCCCAACGGTTCTACTTGGCACAAACACTAATTAAACACAAAAAACACAACCTAAACAGAGGCTATATAAATTATTTATTACTAAACAGGAGCAAAAATCAAGGAATAAAAATAAATTGGGTTGCCTCCCAACAAGCACTATCGTTTAACGCCCCTAGCTAGGCATAAAAAGCAAGGGTAGATCTAGGTATTGCCATCTTTGGTTGGCGTTCCATAAGTGGCTCTCATAATAGATTCATAAGGTAATTTAATTTTCTTTCTAGGAAAGTTTTCCATGCCTTTCCTTAAGGGAAATTGGAATCTAATATTTCCTTCCTTCATATCAATAATTGCACCAATCGTTCTAAGGAAAGGTCTACCAAGAATAATAGGACATGAAGGATTGCAATCTATGTCAAGAACAATAAAATCCACGGGCACATAATTCCTATTTGCAACAATAAGAACATCATTAATTCTTCCCATAGGTTTCTTAAAAGTAGAATCCGCAAGGTGCAAGTTTAGAGAGCAATCATCAAAATCACGGAAACCTAACAAATCACACAAAGTCTTTGGAATCGTGGAAACACTAGCACCCAAATCACATAAAGAATAAAACTCATGATCTTTAATTTTAATTTTAATAGTTGGTTCCCACTCATCATAAAGTTTTATAGGGATAGAAACTTCCAATTCAAATTTTTCTTCATAAGATTGCATCAAGGCATCAACGATATGTTTAGTGAATGCTTTATTTTGACTATAAGCGTGAGGAGAATTTAGCACGGATTGCAACAAGGAAATACAATCAATCCAAGAGCAATTTTCATAATTAAATTCCTTGAAATCCAAAATAGTGGGTTTAGCAACATCTATGGTTTTAATTTCTTCAATCCCACTTTCATCAATTTTAGCATCAAGATCTAAAAACTCTGAATTCTTGGAATGCCTTCTAGGTAAAGGTGGATCGTATTCAGTCCCATCATTATTAAGATTCATATTGCAAAACAAAGATTTAATAGGGGACACATCAATAACTTTTAGATCTTCATCTTTATTTTCATAGGAACTAGAGGAACACGCTCTTATAAAGGCATCTTTCTTAGCACGCATTCTAGCGGTTCTTTCTTTGCACTCATCAATGGAAATTCTCATGGCTTTGAGAGACTCATTGATATCATGCTTAGGTGGAATAGATCTAAGTTTCAAAGAATCAACATCAAGAGAAATTCTATCAACGTTCCTAGACAACTCATCAATCTTAAGAAATTTTTCTTCAATCAAAGCATTGAAATTCTTTTGCGAAGTAATAAATTCTTTAATATTAGATTAAAAATCAGAGGGCATATTATAATAATTTCCATAAGAATTGTTGTAGGAATTACCATAATTATTAGAGGGATTACTAGGATAAGGCCTAGGATTAAAATTTCCTCTATACGCGTTGTTACCAAAATTGTTCCTACCAACGAAATTCACATCCATAGATTCATTATTATTCTCAATCAAAGTAGACAAGGGCATATCATTAGGATCAGAAGAAACACTTTTACTAGTAAATAATTTCATAAGTTCATCCATCTTTCCACTCAAAACATTAATTTCTTCTATCGCATGCACCTTTTTATTAGTAGATCTTTCAGTATGCCATTGAGAATAATTAACCATAATATTATCTAGGAGTTTAGTAGCTTATCCTAAAGTGATTTCCATAAAAGTGCCTCTCGTGGCCGAATCTAAAAGATTTCTAGAAGCAAAATTCAATCTGGCATAAAATTTTTGTATAATCATCCACAAATTCAAACCATGAGTAGGGCAAATACGTATCATTAATTTCATCCTCTCCCAAGCTTGTGCAACATGTTCATGATCAAGTTGCTTAAAATTCATAATATCGTTTCTAAGGGAGATGATCTCAGCGGGAGGAAAATACTTAGAGATAAAAGCATCTTTGCACTTATTCCATGAATCAATACTATTTTTAGGAAAAGACGAGAACCAAGCTTTAGCACGATCTCTAAGCGAAAAAGGAAATAGCTTCAATTTAACAATATCATTATCCACATCTTTCTTCTTTTGCGTATCACACAAATCAACGAAGCTATTTAGATGGGTAGCGGCATCTTCACTAGGAAGGCCGAAAAACGAATCTTTCATGACAAGATTCAGCAAGGCAGCATTAATTTCACAAGATTCAACATCGGTAAGAGGAGCAATCGGAGTGCTAATAAAATCATTGTTGTTGGTATTGGTAAAGTCACACAATTTAGTGTTATCTTTAGCCATTGCGACAAGCAAGCAATCAAACAAAAAGCAAGTGGGCAAAAAGAGGCAAACAGGAAAGAGAGGGAGGATAGAGAGAGAGAGAGGGCGAATAAAACGACAAGGGTGAAGTGGGGGAGAGGAAAACAAGACGCAAATGGAAAATAATGTAATGCGGGAGATAGGGATTGTGATGGGTACTTGGTATATTGACTTTTGCGTAGACTCCCCGGCAACGGTGCCAGAAATCCTTCTTGCTACCTCTTGAGCACTGCGTTGGTTTTTCCCCGAAGAGGAAGGGATAATGCAGCAGAGTAGCGTAAGTATTTCCCTCGGTTTTGAGAACCAAGGTATCAATCCAGTAGGAGGCTATGCGCGAGTCCATCGTACCTGCACAAAACAAATAAATCCTCGCAACCAACGCGATAAGGGGTTGTCAATCCCTACACGGCCACTTACGAGAGTGAGATCTGATAGATATGATAAGATAATATTTTTGGTATTTTTATGATAAAGATGCAAAGTAAAATAAAATCAATGTAAATAACTAAGTATTGGAAGATTAATATGATGAAGATAGACCCAGGGGCCATAGGTTTCACTGGTGGCTTCTCTCAAGAGCATAAGTATTCTATAGTGGGTGAACAAATTACTGTTGAGAAATTGACAGAATTGAGCATAGTTATGAGAATATCTAGGCATGATCATGTATATAGGCAGCACGTCAGAGACAAGTAGACCGACTCCTGCCTGCATCTACTACTATTACTCCACTCATCGACCGCTATCCAGCATTCATCTAGAGTATTAAGTTAATGAAAACAGAGTAACGCCTTAAGCAAGATGACATGATGTAGAGGGATAAACTCATGCAATATGATGACAACCCCATCTTGTTATCCTTGATGGCAACAATACAATACGTGCCTTGCTGCCCCTACTATCACTGGTAAAGGACACCGCAAGATTGAACCCAAATCTAAGCACTTCTCCCATTGCAAGAAAGATCAATCTAGTAGGCCAAACCAAACTGATAATTCGAAGAGACTTGCAAAGATAACCAATCATACATAAAAGAATTCAGAGAAGATTCAAATATTGTTCATAGATAGACTTGATCATAAACCCACAATTCATCGGTCTCAACAAACACACGCAAAAATAAGATTACATCGAATAGATCTCCACAAGAGAGGGAGAACATTGTATTGAGATCCAAAAAGAGAGAAGAAGCCATCTAGCTAATAACTATGGACCCGTAGGCCTGAGGTGAACTACGTACTCACACTTCATCGGAGGGGCTATGGTGATGATGTAGAAGCCCTCCGTGATCGATGCCCCCTCTGGCGGAGCTCCGGAACAGGCCCCAAGATGGGATCTCGTGGATACAGAAAGTTGCGGCGGTGGAATTAGGGTGTTGGCTTTGTATCTGATCGTTTGGGGGTACGTAGGTATATATAGGAGGAAGGAGTACGTCGGTGGAGCAACAGGGGGCCCACGAGGGTGGAGGGCACGCTTGGGGGGGGGGGTAGGCGCGCCCCCTACCTCGTGGCCTCCTCTTTTGTGTCTTGACGTAGGGTCCAAGTCTCCCGGATCATTTTCGGTGAGAAAATCACGTTCCCGAAGGTTTCATTCCGTTTGGACTCCGTTTGATATTCCTTTTCTTCGAAACCCTAAAATAGGCAAAAAAATAGCAATTTTGGGCTGGGCCTCCAGTTAATAGGTTAGTCCCAAAAATAATATAAAAGTGGATAATAAAGCCCAATAATGTCCAAAACAGTAGATAATATAGCATGGAGCAATCAAAAATTATAGATACGTTGGAAACGTATCAACACCTCTACAAATCCCTGCTTCCCTCTTCAAAGGGCCTATCTATTTACTTTTATGTTGAGTCATCATCCTCTTATTAAAAAGCACCAGTTGGAGACCACCGCTATCATTTGTATGCACTACTATTAGTTTACATTGAGTATGACTTGACGGGATCTCTTTTAACATGAATTACAATTTCCAGTCAAGTAAAGAGATCCCAGATGGAGAGACCGATGGCGACTCCCACCTCTCCACCCCTGCATGGCGACTCCCATGCCGACTCCGGCCTCTGGCCCTAGTTGCCCCTCCCGGCGCTCCCAATGGACGGCCTCCTCCATTGGGATTTCTGCCCCGACCTCATGGTCGAGGACCAGGTGCGTAAACGTTTTGGATCTACGGTCCATTTTGTCCCAAACCCTAACTCCAAGGAGTTCTTCCTTGAAGTTTCTTTCTCCTCGGCCTCATTTCTTCTCTCGGTGGAATCTGTGGGATTGGCACTACAATCTTGTATTGGAGGACTCTCTGATGGATTCAATGTTTTGCAATTGGGTGATCGCCGTTTTCGGTTCTCAGTGGCTTCTAATCGGGTGGGTCATTTCATTTTTGCTCTACGAGATCGCATCTGGCAGGACTTCATATGTCATTTTCACCTCCATCGAGGTGCAAGTTCTCGGTCTAGGACCGTTGGTTGGCATGCGGATACTGAACTCCATGGCTTGGCATCTTCGCCAGGCCCGGCGATCAAATCCAAATGGCTAGTCTCCAACTCCAAGAATGGTTTTGATCCAGCATCGCTCAAGGTTTTTCATAAATTGGGTTTGGTTCATTCGCCGACGGTGACTAATTCCGGCGCCGGTCCCTCCCTGGATTTTTCTTTTGGAAGTTTATCGGGGCTGGATTCTCAGGAACATCCCTATCCCTTTCGTATTGGGGCCATCAATTTACCGAATTTTTCCGGATCTCATGTCATGTTGCCATCCTTCTGTGGACATCGGCTTTATCAAGGATTGTGGGATAAAATTCCTGAAGAAAAGCTCTTTCATATTATTGATGGTTGGCAGGCTGGATATGATAATGAGAGTGTCAAGCTAATGGTGGGTTTTTCTAGCATACCCACGAAGGATTATATTTTTGAACGGCTTAAGCACTGTTCTCATTGTGATAGGTTTGGTCACTCACCTTCAGGTCGCACGGGTATATTTTGCCAAAAGTGTGGGGACATCTCTGGAAATTGTTTGTGCTATTCTTCAGATTCAATGACATCTAGCGATCCGACCCCATCACGTCATGTGCCATGCATATTGGGCCGGTCCTCACCAAGTATGGCCTGGCTGGCCTGTTCCGCCTCTGGGCACCAGACGAGTCACTATCTTGGGCTTCGCCGATGCCCGCTTTGTCAACACCTTGGCCATAAGGCCCATCAGCCCAACCTATGTAGTCGGTTGCCTAAAGTGCGTTGGACACATGTTGGACCGCATGCATCTACTTCTGTTGAGATCCTACCTAAGAAAATCCAGTTATCCTTTACGGCAGATAACCCTGCGGAAGTTGGTATGGCCCGTACTATTCGGGATACACAGGTAACAAGGTTTGGGTTCGGAAACAGAATATCTCCTGCCCATCGAGCGTGGCTCCTTCCCATTGCTTGCCGATACGACTCCCTCCCACTTGTGTAGTCAATTCCGCCTGCCAGCCTCCCCAATCGACTGCAGAGCCACCCCCCTCGAGCACGCCACCACTGCCACCTCCACCAAAAACCACCTTCGGCTCCTCGCCGCCGGTGACTCTTGCTCCTGCTCGCCGTCAAAGGGTGGAAGACATGGCAAACTTCCCGGTGCGCCCGTTCGACTTTGCTCCGGTGGATCGACCTTTAATAGAGGCCCAGCTCATCGTGTGCAGCGCCATGTCATGGTGGTGGATGATCCTCCACTCAATCACGATAGGTATGCCATCGTCTCCGTCCATCCCCCAGTGCCCGATCATCAGTGGGAGTTCTGGCTGGCTGAAGTTTGCCGCATTATTACTGTTGATCTGGAGTACGATCTGCTAGATGATTTAAGCTATCCGCTTGGGATTGGGTGTGTGGTTTTTGCGTATATGGAAAGCAGAGATGCAGCAATTCGGGAGGGACCTCATGCCTTGACCGATGATTCCACATTCTCTCTAGTCCCGCATGATGAAGGTCTTAATATGCGCATGCCTGCTTTTGAGTATGAAGTTTGGATTATGTTTCTTGCTATCCCTATGGATTATCAAACAGAGCATTACATTTATAAGGCCGTCTCCAATTTTGGTAAACTGCTTGTGTGGCCGCGACCTGGACAGAACAAAGCTCGTGTTTTAGTTAAGTGTCATATCAAGGATGTTGCTGAGGTTCCGCACAGTCTTTTGGTCACTCGTGTTGGTTTGCTGCCGGGACTTGGCCACTCTTGGTCTGTCCCAGTGTATGTTTTGAATGGCAGAAACACCATCCCCAACCTAGTTGGTACTGAAGAAGCTCCTCCTCTCCTCAATGCATCACCACACCCGTATCAGCTCCCATTTTATACTCTTATGCAGCAGGACATGATAGATGAGATGGCTGCACAAGAGGCGTTGAATGAGGCTTCTTGGAATGCCCATGCACAGGAACAAGAACAGGTTCAGGAAAATGGATGGCGTGCTTGGCTAGTTGTTCCTCTGCCTTATTCAGGGTTCAGTTTCCGAACATTTTTCTAGTATGATGGACCATCATTGATGGATGGGGATGATCCAGAACATAACATTCATGATAATCTGTCTGATGTCTGGGCATCTGAGGAGGAAATTGAGGAGGTTGAACCGTGGGCCGATGGATTTGTGCTTGGGAGCTCACGGGCATGCTCCGCATTTTTCAGAGCTTGTGGTGGGTCAGTTAATCTCATGGTTGTTCTTGATCAAGACTTTCTGCTTTGGATTGGAGATATGCTCAAACACATATATACTCGGGTGCTTTATGGTGCGTAGTCTGAACATGTCATGCTTCCTCTCAACCCCTTCAGAGTCATTCAGAAACACCTGAACTCTGTATGCGCAATTTGGCTATAAAATCTGGTACCCGAGCAGGATTTCATGTCCATGGTCTTTGGTGTATCTTTCCAGTTGGGAGCCAACATTATCCCTCGCAGTCTGCTATATGAGGACGCACCTGGCACTGCTCCGGTTGTTGAGGAGGAATGGATCATGGCTGATCGCTGTCCTGGACTCAAGGCTATCACGGCATAGTTCATTTCTGAACCTGTTTATTCTCAGCCAGCCCATGTTGATGTATCTGCTCCTGGTACTGCTCTCCAGCAACTTGCATCTTCGTCTCTCTTTGCGGTCACCAACTCGCATAATGCGCATATGCCTCTTGACACCACTGCAGTCAGAAGGAGCACCAGGTCCAACAAGTATGATGGCTTCAATGTCAATCAGGCCAATGACATCAAGCAGACTAGATCGAGGGTGCGATCTCGTGTGATGCCTTCTGTTAAGACCATCTCCATGGCTGCTGCTCCAGTACAAGTGGCCTCTGTTCCTTGCCCGCCTCCTGCTTCCGTCGAGGAAATCCAACAGGTGGGTGGATGTTGCAGGATTGCTCCTGAAGATCTTTCTGTGGAGAAACTGCTGGATGGCCAGCAGGCGGCTTCCTCTTCAGACAATTGATCTCCTCGGCCATCATGAATAAATCTTGGAATGTGTTATCGTGGAATCTCAGAGGCATCAACTCTGGAAACAAACTTTTGGCCCTTCGAAATGCTATCGATACTAGCGGTTGTTCTGTGCTATGTATCCAGAAAACTAAGCGCGAATCGTTTGATTTAGCTTTTATTAAAACTTTCTGTCCCAAGCGTTTTGATAAGTTTGCGTTTGCACCTTCCATGGGTGCTTCGGGTGCCATTGTCACAATTTGGAACAGCTCTCTGTTTACGGGCACGCCGTGGTTTACTGATTCTTTTGCTGTGGGTGTTTCCTTTGTTTCAACACAATCTAATGAGGCTTGGAATTTAGTCAATGTTTATGGCCCTTGTTCTGGTCAGCGTCGGGTGGATTTTAGTTCATGGCTTTTTGACCTTCATATACCCAGTAATGAAAATTGGTTGTTATTGGGCGACTTCAACTTCATTCGTTCCACAGTTAATAGAAACAAACCGGGTGGTGATGCTGCTGATATGCTCTTGTTCAATGAAATCATCCGTGCACAATTTCTGATGGAGCTCCCTGTCAAGGGCAGATCATATACTTGGAGCAACATGCAGGATGACCCCCTGCTTGAGAAGCTTGATTGGTTCTTCTCGTCATCTAACTGGACTACTGTCTTCCCAAACACGATGGTCTTACCTCTTGGCAAGCCAGTATCTGATCACATCCCGTGTGTTGTAACCATTGAGTCCAAAATTCCCAAGTCCAAGATCTTCTGATTTGAAAACTACTGGGTCAACCATGAGGGCTTCTCTAATGTAGTGCAATGGTCCTGGTCCAAGCCATGTCATGCTCCAAACTCCGCGGCGCTTATCTGCAAAAAATTGAAAAATCTACGTTATGAACCTAAGCGCTGGAGTCGGGGGATCTCCAAGCTGAAAATCATGATCCAGAACAGCAACGAAGCTCTCGCTCAGTTGGATCTCCTTGAAGATAAACGCTCCCTATTCATACAGGAAAAGAACTTCAGGCGTATCTTGAAACTACACCTCAATAAGATGCTGAAATATCAAAATGATTATTGAAGAAAACGCTGCACTGTTAGATATTTCAGATTTGCGGATGAAAATACTAAACTCATTCAGTTCCTAGCGACTGAGAGGTTTAGGCAGAATTCGATTGCCAATTTACGTGATGGAGACGTGGTGGTTAGTGATCACATTGGCAAAGAAGGGGTTTTGTACAACACATATAAGGAACGATTGGGCACGTCCAAGCCAACTACCATGCGCTTCGACCTGCCCCGGATCATCAAACGGATCCCTGGTTTGGAAGATCTGTCAATCCTTTCTCTAAGGAGGAAATTGATGCAGTAATAAAGGAGATGCCGACAGACCGGGCTCCGGGTCCCGATGGTTTTAATGGTTGTTTTCTTAAGAGCTGTTGGCAGATTATTAAGGAGGACTTCTATAAAATGTGTAAGGATTTCCATGCGTCTACTCTTGATATCACCAGCATTAGCGAGGGGTTCATTACCCTGATACCTAAAACCTCATCTCCGGAAACTGCAAACAACTACAGACCAATAACCTTGCTAAACTGTTGTTTGAAAATTGTCACAAAGATCTTGGCCAATCGTCTGCAGAAAGTTATTCTGAAAATCATACACCGAAACCAGTATGGGTTCATCAAGGGGAGAACCATCCAAGACTGTCTTGCATGGTCGTTTGAATATATTCACCAATGTCAGAGATTGTCGCGTGAGATTATCTTGCTCAAGTTAGACTTCGTCAAACCTTTTGACACCATTGAACACAACCCAATGATGGAGATCATGAAACACATGGGGTTTGACGACAGATGGCTGGGATGGATGGAAACAATCTTTGGATCTGGAGTGTCGTCTATCCTCCTTAATGGGGTCCCCGGCAGAAAGTTTCAGTGTAAATGTGGGGTGCGGCAAGGCGACCCCTTCTCTCCACTGATTTTTGTCCTCGCTGCTGATCCCTTACAAGCCGCGGTCAATGACGTGTTTGCTTGTGGATTCATTGAGCTGCCCATCCCATGCAGTCATGACAGTGACTATCCAGTGGTGCGGTATGCGGATGACACCATCCTGGTGATGCCAGCCTGCCCTGATCAAGTTGCCCGCATGAAAACAATCCTTGAGGACTACGCATCATCGGTTGGTTTGAAGATCAACTTTCACAAATCCACCCTCATCCCTATCAACCTTGATCAACAGCGTGCTTTGCATCTGGCTCAAGCTCTGGGCTGCTCGGTTGGTTCAATGCCATTCACCTATCTTGGCCTCCCCATGGGCACGACCAGACCGACATTGCTTGAGCTCATGCCACTTGTGCATGGGGTGGAGAGGAAAATGTCCACGGCCCTGTCTTTGTTGTCCTCTGGGGCAAAGCTCACCCTGGTTAATTCGGCAATGACATCGATGTTAATCTATGCCATGTGTACACTCAAGCTCCACCCCAAAGTGATTGAACACCTTGATAAGTTGCGCATGTACTGTCTTTGGGCGAAGAACTCTGAAGATGGTGTCAAAAATAACTCTCTAGCAGCCTGGGAGTTAGTCTGCAGACCAAAATGCAAAGGTGGGCTTGGGGTCATCGATATAAATACATAGAATGTTGCACTGCTTCTGAAACATCTGTTTAAGTTTTACAACCACCATGACGTCCCCTGGGTGACTATGGTCTGGGACACATACTACACAGATCGAGTGCTGCATGCGATGGATCCTGTTGGCTCCTTCTGGTGGCGGGACGTAATGCAGCTCAGCGATATTTTCCGCGGGATCACTAAAGTCACTCTGGGCAACGGATCCTCCTCCCTGTTCTGGAAAGATGTTTGGTTTGATGACAGTGACACATCATTAATGGAGATTTATCCCAGAGCCTTCTCCTTTTGCTTAAATGAAGATGAGCCGGTTGCAAGAATCCTCACGTTTACGGACCCGAGCTTGATCTTCCACTTGCCACTGTCCACACAAGCTCGAGATGAAGTCAGAGAAATCCAGCATGGAATGATGCATGTGTCCCTTGATGAGGGGTGCACCGATGTCTGGGAATGCAACATTGGTGGGGCCTTCTCCTCCAAGCGATATTATGATCACTGCTTCAGAGATACAGCTGTTGATGAGGCCTTCCGCTGGCTATGGAAAGCTAAAAGCCCGATCAAATTCAAAATGTTTGGCTGGCTGTTGTTTGTTAATCGTCTAAACACTAGGAACATGCTGAGACGCAGGCATTTTGTCGTGGCGGGCAACACTTTCTCTTGCATGCTTTGCCAGCGCCCCCTGAGGAAACGGTGGAACACCTCTTTTTCACTTGCCCGTTCAGTCAACAATGCTGGGCTAAGGTCGGGATGATCTGGCCAAACACTGGTAACAGGCTCGCTCTACTGCATGCTAGCAGAGAACACTAGTGGCGACCTCTGTTTATGGACATTTTCTTGATGGCTGCATGGAGCTTGTGGAAGGAGAGAAATAACCAACACTTTAGAGGGGTTCCACACTCTTATGGTTCATGGATGGCTAGATTCAAAGGGCTTCTGACCCTTTTGGTTCACAGTTGTAGGGAGGAGTTGCGTCCTTTCCTAGACTCTTACATACAACAATTGTAACACTTGCTCCTGTAGCTTTGTGAGTTTGGCCGGGGGGCCTTAAAACCCACTTGTAACAATGATGTAACTGATTCCTTTGTGAGTAATACAAAAGTCAGTGGGAGCCTCTCCCACTGTCGTTGACCCTAAAAAAACAATTTCCAGTCAGCCCTTGATCTTCAGAGGTGCTCTGCATTTATGTTTTGCGGTCTCAGAAAGGGCTAGCGAGATACCATCTTGTTATGTCATTTTATGATTGTTTTGAGAAAGTGTTGTCATCCGAGATTTATTATTATTGCTCGCTAGTTGATTATGTCATTGATATAAGTAAACACGAGACCTAAATGTTATTGTGAATATGGTTAGTTCATAATCTTTACTAAAAACTTGAATGCCGGCTTTACATATTTACAACAACAAGAGCAAACAGAGTTTGTAAAAGGTTTTCTTTATCACTTTCAGTTTGTCAACTCGATTGCTTGAGGACAAGCAAATGTTTAAGCTTTGGGGAGTTGATACGTCTCCAACGTATCTACTTTTCCAAACACTTTTGCCCTTGTTTTGGACTCTAACTTGCATGATTTGAATGGAACTAACCCGGACTGACGCTGTTTTCAGTAGAATCGCCATGGTGTTATTTTTGTGCAGAAATAAAAGTTCTCGGAATGACCTGAAAATCAATGTAGAATAATTTTGGAATATATAAAAAATATTGGCGAAAGAATCAACGCGAGGGGGGCCACACCCTGTCCACGAGGGTGGGGACGCGCCCAACCCCCTAGGGCGTGCCCCCCTGTCACGTGGGCCCCCTGATGCTCCACCGATCTCAACTCCAACTCTATATATACACGTTCGTCGAGAAAAAAATCAGAGAGCAGAATTCATTGCATTTTACGACACGGAGCCGCCACCAAGCCCTAATCTCTCTCGGGAGGGCTGATTTGGAGTCCGTTCGGGGCTCCGGAGAGGGTAATTCGTCGCCATCGTCATCATCAACCATCCTCCATCACCAATTTCATGATGCTCACCCCCATGCGTGAGTAATTCCATCGTAGGCTTGCTGGACGGTGATGGGTTGGATGATATTTATCATGTAATCGAGTTAGTTTTGTTGGGGTTTGATCCCTAGTATCCATTATGTTCTGAGATTGATGTTGCTATGACTTTGCTATGCCTAATGCTTGTCACTACGGCCTGAGTGCCATGATTTCAGATCTGAACCTATTATGTTTTCATGAATATATGTGAGTTCTTGATCCTATCTTGCAAGTCTATAGTCACCTATTATGTGTTATGATCCATTAACCCCGAAGTGACAATAATCGGGATACTTACCGGTGATGACGGTAGTTTGAGGAGTTCATGTATTCACTAAGTGTTAATGCTTTGGTCCGGTACTCCATTAAAAGGAGGCCTTAATATCCCTTAGTTTACGATAGAACCCCGCTGCCACGGGAGGGTAGGACAAAAGATGTCATGCAAGTTCTTTTCCATAAGCATGTATGACTATATTCAGAATACATGCCTACATTACATTGATGAACTGGAGCTAGTTCTGTATCACCCTATGTTATAACTGTCGCATGAGGAATCGCATCCGACATAATTATCCATCACTGATCCATTGCCTATGAGCTTTTCACATATTGTTCTTTGCTTATTTACTTTTCTGTTGCCACTATTACAATCACTACAAAACCAATACTGTTACTTTTGCCACTGTTACTGTTACTTCCATATTACTTTGCTACTAAATACTTTACTGCAGATATTAAGTCTTTCAGGTGCGGTTGAATTGATAACTCAACTGTTAATACTTGAGAATAATCTTTGGCTCCCCTTGTGTCGAACCAATAAATTTGGGTTGAATACTATACCCTCAAAAATTATTGTGATCCCCTATACATGTGGGTTATCAGCCAGCAGGTTGGTCCCTGGAGCGGCTCAGGCAACTCACCACTACAACGAGGGCACCCACGATGTGTATGCCTCGCCCTCTTCCATGTCCATGGAGCCAATCATCATCGATATCTCCAACAATGAGGAGTAGCTTGTCTTATTAACTCTCTATAAGGACCCATGTTCAGTTTGCTAGCTACTGCCTTTCCTTAACAAATTCTGGTGAATTGTGCTATCTACTTTTACCATGCAATCTTTTGCTATAGTGTATATGTTCTATATGTCGTGCAACATGGTGTTCAGTTAACTACTTGGTTCAATTTTGCAAATGTGATGTTCAATTCTTCAGGGTGCAATATTTCCAAGTTGTTAAGCATGCTTGGTTTCGTTAACTATCTGATCTTCTATTAGGAGTATGTTATACTGTGTAATGTGGTGCTCAGTTAACATTTGGTTCATTTCTTGTGGTGTTTAGTTAACTACTTGGTTCAATTCTGCAATGCGATGTTCAATTGTTGTGGATGCATTCTGTTATCGTATACCATGTGAGAAATAAATGGAATTTGGCTGTACTAAATACATGAAAAACAAATACAATTGCTATATTTCCAAGTTGTTAAGCATGCTTGGATTGGTTAACTATGTGATCTTATATTAGGAGTATGTTATATTGTGCAATGTGGTGCTCAGTTAACGTTTGGTTCATTTGTTGTGGTGTTTAGTTAATTGCTTGGTTCAATTCTGCAATGCGATGTTCAATTGTTGTGGCTGCATTCTGTTATTGTATACCATGTGAGGAATAAATCAAATTTGGCTGCACTTAATACATGAGAAACATATACAAGTGCTATATTTCCTAGTTCTTAATCATGCTTGGTTTGGATAAAATGGGCTTTCCATGTGGCTTGAATTAATCTGATGAATCTGCAATGTGCTTATTTATCATCAACATATTTTACTGATAGTATGCGAACCCTTACTTAACCTGATGAGTAACTACCTTATATGTGTTGTAGGGAAACAATGGGAAGCACTGAGGTTTACAAGATGGTACTAACAATTATACCTTGCCTTTTTTATTCCTTTGCCCATTTACAATATAGAGAAGATATTTATGCACATCCTTGTTTTCAGGGTTCACTGATGATTACCTCTCAAACCACCTCTGTGGTCAAGAGGCGAGGAAAATTTTCATACAACACCCACGGTTCAATATTGAAGTATTCCTGAAGAGGTCGAAGGATGGACGGTCAATCATCCACAGGCACTGGCCTAAAGTTGCAAAGACCTTCAACATGAATGAAGGCCCAATATGCGCCTTCCACTTCAGCAGTTTTCCAGATGAGATGCATCTCTCTATGTACCGTCTATGATGCTAATTTCGAAAGGTTCTAGATATTGCATGTGAAACTTGCTGCTGGTGCAGTTGTGTAATGGGGCAGCTGAGTGTTGAAGCTATATCATGTTGTACTCCGATGTATTTCAATTATGAAATCCTGCTTCCTTAATATGGAAATGGAATATATTATGTGCTTAATATGAATGTTAATTAGATTAGTAAATGGATTATTAATAATAGGGCAATTAGCTCGCTAATTGGCGAATTAGCTCGCTAATTGGCGAATTAGCTTGCTAATTGGGTTTTCCTATTGCAAACAGTTACTGAGAAAACACCATGGGCAATGACCTCAGGAAACGCACACAGTTTCTAGGAATAAACCGTGTTGGGTCAATGAACAATCACACACGACATTCTCTTGAAAACTGTTTGCGTTACGCCACCTTGCGCAAACGTTTTCCTTGGAGTGACTATGTGGGATGTATATACGAACGGAAACGTTTAGCGGGGACTGACTATGTGGGATGTATCTCCAAAGCATCGTCATGACTCCATCGTCACCGGCTCGACACCTTGATCTCCATCGTAGCGTTATGGTCGTCTCGCCAACTATTGCTTCTACAACTATCTCTAACGCATAGTGATAAAGTAAAACAATTACATGGCGTTTGCATTTCATACAATAAAGCGACAACCATACGGCTCATGCCCGCTGTCAGATATCTTACAAAACATGGTCATCTCATACGATAACGTTTATCACATCATGTCTTGACATCACATCACAACATGCCCTACAAAAACAAGTTAAATGTCTTCTATTTGTTGTTGCAAGTTTTACGTGGCTGCTACGGGCTTCTAGCAAGAACCGCTCTTACCTACGCATCAAAACCTCAATGGTGTTTCGTAAAGTTTCTGTTTTAACCTTCTTCAAGGACCGGCCGCAGTCAAATTAGATTCAACTAAAGTAGGAGAAACAGACACCCGCCAGCCACCTTTATGCAAAACTAGTTGCATGTCTATCGGTGGAACCGGTCTCATGTGCGTGGACATGTAAGGTTGGTCCGGGCCGCTTCATCTCACAATACCGTCGAATCAAAATAAGACGTTGGTGGTACAGTATGACTATCTCCGCCCACAACTCTTTGTGTTCTACTTGTGCATATCATCTACACATAGACCCGGCTCTAATGCCACTGTTGGAAAATGTAGCATGCAATTTTTAAAAAATTCCTACACTCACGAAAGATCTATCTAGGAGATGCATAGCAATGAGGGGAGAGTGTGTCTACGTACCCTCGTAGACCGTAAGCAGAAGCGTTTCACAATGTAGTTGATGTAGTCAAACTTTCTTCGCGCTCCACCGATCGAGTACCGAACGTATACGGCACCTCCGAATTCTGCACACGTTCAGCTCGGTGACGTCCCTCACCTTCTTGATCCAGAAAGGTGTCGTGGTAGTAGATGAGTTCCGTCAGCACGACGGTGTGGTGGCGGTGATGGTGAAGTGATCCGCGCAGGGCTTCGCCTAAGCAACGTGAGAATATGATCGGGGGTGTAAACCGTGGAGGGGGGCGCCACACACGGCTAACAATTGATGGTGTGTTGTGCTAGGCTCCCCCCTCCACATATATATATAGGTGGGAGGGAGAGGGGATAGGCCAAGGGGCGCCCCAAGTTGGGCCGAATCCCACTTGGGCTCCTGCCCTAGTTCGATCCCCCCTTCCGTGTATAGGCGCTAGGGGAAGAAAGGGGGAGGTGCCCCCCCTTTCCTTTCTCCCTTGAGGAGGGCAAGGAAGGAGGGACTTGCCCTCCCCCCTTCCCTTTCCCTAGGGCTGGCCGTCCTGGTGGAGGGGCGCACTAGCCCCTTGTGGGCTGGTCCGTCCCTCCCTTGGCCCATTAAGCCCATATCTTTGACGGGGGTACCCGAACCCCTCCCGATGACCCTATATGTACCTGATACTCTCCGGTACACTTCCGGTGTCCGAATACCATTGTCATATATATCAATCTTTACCTCTTGACCATTTCGAGACTCCTCGTCATGTCCATGATCTCATCCAGGACTCCAAACAACATTCGGTCACCAAATCACATAACTCATATAGTACTAAATCATCATCGAAAGTTAAGCGTGCAGACCCTACGGGTTCGAGAACTATGTAGACATGACCGAGACACCTCTCCGGTCAATAACCAATAGCGGAATATGAATGCTCATATTGGCTCCTACATATTCTACAAAGATCTTTATCGGTCGAACTGTTATGACAACATGCGTTATTCCCTTTGTCCATCGGTATGTTACTTGCCCGAGATTCGATCGTCGGTAGCCACATACCTAGTTCAATCTCGTTACCGGCAAGTCTCTTTACTCGTTCTGCAATACATCATCATGTAACTAACTTATTATTCACTTTTCTTGCAAGGCTTCTTATGATGTGAATTACCGAGAGGGCCTAGAGATACCTCTCCGATACTCGGAGTGACAAATCCTAATCTCGATCTATGTCAACCCAACAAACACCTTCAGAGATACCTGTAGAGAATATTTATGATCACCCAGTTATGTTGTGACGTTTGATAGCACACAAGGCATTCCTCCGGTATCTGGGAGTTGCATAAGTTCATAGTCGAAGGAATATGTATTTGACATGAGGAAAGCAATAGCAATAAAACTGAACGATCATTATGCTAAGCTAATGGATGGGTCTTGTCCATCACATCATTCTCCTAATGATGTGATCCCGTTATCAAATGACAACTCATGTCCATGGTTAGGAAACCTTAACCATCTTTAATCAACGAGCTAGTCAAGTAGAGGCTCACTAGGGACATAGTGTTTGTTTATGTATTCACACATGTACTTTAGGTTTCCGATCAATACAATTCTAGCATGAATAATAAACCTTTATCATGAATAAGGAAATACAAAATAACAACTTTATTATTCCCTCTAGGGCATATTTCCTTCAATATTTTCTCAGAAGGCAAAGAAAGGCCTTACGCTTATATTATTCTACTTTATTCTTGAGCTTAGCTATTCAGAATCGATAGAATGATTCCTTGGGCTTGGCTAATCTACTCCCGACAAAATAAAGGGTGTCAATGCTACGTTCTTCCTGATTCCTAATTCTCTTGCTATGCTGACAATGAAGCCTACACCAATTGTCACTAGGCTTGCATATCTAAGGTTTGTTTCTCTATGAGATCATGTTTTCCTAGGCGAGTATCTTCTTCATTATGCTTCCTTCTCACACTCAAAGTGGTAGCAGTACTAGAACGAGTTCTTCCCTAAAAAAACCAAAGAGACATGGTTTGATTCCACTAGTCTCATAACATAGATAGCACTGGGTGAAAGGGCTAATGTTGGAAACTTTTCTTGCTTTCAATCCCTTCTGTCTCATTTCACAACGCCGTTGTGCCTTTTTGGCTAAAGGTTGTCCTCAGATGACCTCTTATCCATACCATACTATTGATTGAGAACATGTTTAAACAAAAGATTGGATAACAAAAGGATTCAGTCGAAAGAATTTGTGTTGGGAATCAGTACAAAGGCTCTTTTGGAAAGTAAACCGACCTATCAATAACTCTGATTGAACTATGTGGCCAGCTATATGATGCACACATTCTGTTCTATGTTAACAATACTAGGGAAAAGCCTAGCAGTAGCGCGGGCACCCGCACTACTGCTATGGTGCTACAGCTAATGTTTAGTGGTCACGTGGGTGCACACGCGCTACTCCTACCCTACATAGCACTAGCACATGTTGATCCAGCGCTACTGCTATATCTACCTAGCAGTAGCGTTGGGTGACATTCCAACGCTACTACTAAAATTTCCTGTATTTTTTTCCTCCTATGTATTGGCGTTGTATTTGTATAGGTTTTACATAGTAGTCTCATCATATGATTTTATGATCATGATGAGTTATTGTATCAGTGCATGAAAGAAACATGGATTCGATTCAAGTGGAGGCAACATGGTGCAGATCCAAAGTACTCACTACTGCAGCATGCTGCTAACGCGACACTACGATCAGAGACCCTTTGAGAAACTGTGTGCGATGCAATAATCACAAACGGTGCTGTATGAAAACCGTCAGAAATGATGCAAAACGTTTGTGATGAATGGTTCAGATTATAGTTGCGTGTGTGATGAGGGGCATACGGTTGATCTGTACGAACTATTTGTGATGAGACAGAACAACAGAAACGGGCGGCCAGATCAAGGTGTGTGCAATATACGGCATACAGTTTGGTTCGATGAACCGTTTGTGATGAGTGAGGTGCACACAAACGATTCGGCGTAACAAGATGTGTGTGATACCCGGCAAACAGGTCAGTAATCAGAATTGTGTGCGATCATTATAGACAGCCCATACAGTCTTTTTTGTGAATTGTGTGCTCGTCAGGGCACACAGTTCAATAAACCAACCTGTTGGCAATAATGTAGAAGATCTCTGTCGAATACATATTACTAACCATGTGTGATGAGATTGATAGGATAAACAGAGATATATACAGTCTGCTTAATTTAGTCCTTCTTCTTGTTGTTGTTCTTGTTGGATGGCCCCGCGACATCGTCTTGGCGAGGACACTTCTTGCCACTGACCGTTGGCTTTTCATCACCGCCGTCGTCGTCATCATCATTGCTGTCGTCGTCGTCCTCCTCCTCGTTCGATCATTCCTCCTCATCATCATCGTCGTCCTCTTCTTCGTCCTCCGACAATTCCTCCTTTGTCTGGTTGTCGTCGGACGACTCCAGAGGCGGCGTCCTTCCATGAACCGGATATAATCGAGGTCTGAGCTCGACGCCGGACTCATGGAAGACGAGCGGGATGATTCCGATGTTGATCTATCATCAGGCGCCAGACTGCTGGCCGAACTATCGTCCTTGCTATCGCTCAACATGGCTGCAGAGTGTGTGCCAGTGTGTAGCGCGGCCTACTGGGGACGATGAAGATGGTGGACACTTAAGCAGGGTATGCAGAGAAGAGGAACTTCCAATTAAAGCGGGGATTGAAGCGGGGGTTGACGTATTATCTAACCGCTGATATAATCAACCGCAATTATTTGTACCCAGTCGCTCCAAATTCCCGGGGTTGCGCAGGACTCCTTTTTTTAGGGTTGGTTGCGCAGGACTCCTATTGGTTATTTGGCTGGTTTCCATTTTCAGGACAAAAACAAGGAACGAGTTTTGGGATTATGCACAGGTACCGGTACGAACGGAGTAGGACAGTTGGCAAGCAATACATTCAACTCTTCTTATTGATAAAGCCAGTAATAATCAAACTAGAAAGGAAAAGAAAAAAGACAAAGAAAAATATCTGCACGAATCTTCGCGTAACATCAATGGCATATATAGGACCTAGATGTGCATTACTTAGAGCACATCTAGATGTGCTTTAGCAATACTGTCAAACAAAACCCCTAATCATCATTGCAAACAGCGCATAGAACATGGCTAATGCGACAACCACAACTACACATGCTAGTTCCTTCTTGTCTCTTGCTTTCATCGGTTGCCTGTGATTGATTCTTTCTTGCTTCATCATACTGACTGTACATTCCCGATCAGCCAGTTTCTTCTTCAGCTTTATGTTATCTTCTGTGAGCTTGGTGATAACACTCCGAGCCCTGCCATGCCATTCTTCATCCAGCCAGTTAACAAAGGCACAAGCCTCATATCCCTGCCAATGTTAAATAGTATTCTGGATGAGCGGTGGAATTAACTGAAGTACAATGATGAAGTTAATTAGCACTAACCTCTAAGGGGCAACTGAGAAACCGTCTACCAATGTCGAATCCCTCTGTGCATACACGTCGAGCGGGAGTGTGCCCGTGCACACAACTCAGCTTTTGGTACTTCTCGGTGACGCAAAACTCGGAGTCGAACTCGTGTTGCGGGAGTCTGGAGTCAAGCTCCGGATCCGGTGGCAGATAGCTTTCCTAGGGGGGGTCATTCAGGACGAATTCTGCAAGGAGCCATACTTTGGACATGGTAAAAAAGATTGGGATAGATTGGGACCTGATAGGACGATTCAGATCCGTAGTACACCTGCCTTCTGATGACCTTAGACAAGTGCTCGGCGGTGACCGCCGTCGTGGCGGCGATACGAGCAGGAGTGGCCGCACCGAAACCATCAGCACCACTCGTCTGAATTCCACCAATGTCAGCACCACGCGAGGGAATTTGGAGGCTATGTAGGGATTTGGGGGAAATAGAGAAACTGTGGAGATAAGCTAACGGCCGGGAACTACTAATGGCACTATATATATGTTGTATATGGCACACTATTTGTACATGTCGTTTGTGTTAGGTATTACAATGTCACACATGATTTCCGCACCAAACCGTGTGAGAAGACAATGTAGGTTAGACACGGTTGCCGTTACATAACCATATGTGATGTACTACCATGTCCATATAATTGAGTTACGGTGAGATACCGTGTAAACAGCCGCTCCGCGGATATCCATAAAAAAAACTAGCCGCTCTGCATATAGAGATGGTGGCGGCGGCCTAGGCAGCGGCTACCAGAGAAGAGGCCAATCCTCGGTCGATGGGCGGTGGCGACATCATAGGAGGTCAATCCTCGTTCTGCGACGGGAGATGGGAGGAGCTCAACCATCAAGGTCAGCGGTGGCGTGATTCAAGCACATCCATCGCGGTCGATGTCGCGCGGGATAGTGGAGGTCGAACTTCAGGCAGCAGCCGCACTAAGCTTTGCTCCTCGACCCTGCTGTCTCGGTGTGCCGCCGCATCGCGCTTGTCTGTCTGTTGGGTGGAGGTCATTGCGCGGCTAATTAATTAAGGTATTCTTTTCGTGAGTGGCTAAATTTAGGTATTCAATTCCTAAGTGTAGTGTTGTACTAGTACTCCGCGTATAAATTGGCTGGCCATTAATTTTTGCCATAGCATGTCTGGATAACAACATGGAGCGCCCTTGGTAATTATTAAAATAAAACCTTATGATTATGCACGCATCTTTGGACAACAGTTAATCTGTGTATTAATGTTGTTGTTTTGTTTTTAATTACCATTCGTGTGCTGCAGATGGAACGATCTTGATGGATGAAGAATCGGAAAACCGCAGATTTTATTAGTGGCGTGACAAAGTTCATGAATTTGGTTGAAAGTACAAAGAGGAGAATTGGTGATGCGGATTACATCCTGTGTCCATCTACTGATTGTGCCAATACAGAGTCACATGAAGTTGCAGATGTCCAGATGCACTTAGTCTCTAGGGGATTCATGGATGGATATACACGTTGGACAAGACACAGTGAAGAGGAGGTCATGTATGAAGATACCCAGGGAAGCAAGATGCCAAACCCCGATCAGTGTCACATGGATGTTGAATCTAACATCGGGGCAGAGGCGTCAAACTACCAATGGAACACCGGAAAGCCGAAACGCCCACTGGAAAACCAAGACGTCGACGCAGATGACGATGATCTTGATATGCCAGATTTTGCTGCTATGATTGCAGATTTCGAGGGCCCAGCTAAGCATGTGATTGGGTACAAGGATCTACCAACCATTGATGTGGACTCCAAGAAAGAATTGTATCCAGGTTGCAAAAAGAAATATTCCAGGTTGAGTGCCACCCTGGCGCCTCTCAGATTTAAAGCAGCAAACAGTCTATCAAACAAGGGCTTCACAGAGATGTCAGGTCTTTTGAAAGAAATTCTTCTGGAAGATAATGTGCTCCCCAGAAGCACGAATAAAGCGAAGAAAATTGTTTGCCCACTGGAACTTGAAGTGCAGAAAATACACGCTTGTGTGAATGATTGTATATTGTACCGTGGTGAGTACACAGATTTTCGTGCATGTCCCACATGCAAGCATGCACGATACAAGCGTAGGAGAGCAAAGAAAAAGTACAAATTGGACGACGAGATCAAGACAGGAGTCCCGTTCAAGGTAGTTTGGTACTTTCCTTTAATTCCAAGGTTGAGGTGTTTGTTTGCAAACCCTAGAGAGGCAAAGAGGTTGCGGTGGCATCATGATGAGCAAATTGCGGATAGGTATATGAGGCACCCAAAAGACGGGGCTTAGTGGGAATTAATCGACAAGAAGTTTGAAAATTTTGCCAAGGATCCTAGAAGTATAAGGCTCGGGGAGTGTACTGACGGGATGAATCCTTTTGGCGATATGAGCACCAATCGCAGCACATGGCTGGTGCTTCTGTGCATATATAACCTAGCTCCTTGGTTGTGTATGAAGAAAAAAATACATCATCATGTCAATGAATATCCAAGGCCCAAAGCAACCTAGAAATGACACTGACATTTACTTTCAGCTACTGGTAGAAGAACTACTGACATTGTGGATAGATGCGCCTACTGTAAAATGTTATGATGCTGACAGAAAGGAGATTTTCGATCTACATGTCATGCTGGTGCACACCATTCAAGATATGCTGGCATTAGGCAACACATCGGGGCAAAAAACAAGGTGAGAAGTAGGGTGTGTCACATGCATGGATAGGACAGCTAGTAGAAGACTTCCCAACTCACGCAAAACAGTGTATTTGCATCATCGTAGGTTCTTACGGAAAAATCACCCATACTGAGAGATGAAAGCTGAATTTGATGGTACTGCAGAGGTAGCTGCAGCCCCAAGACCCTATGAAGGGGTGGTGGTCCACAACATGGCTAAAAAATTAATGTTGTGCTTGTCAAGAACCACCCTTTGACTGTGAAACTAACACCCAAGGATCAAGTGTTTAAGAAGAAATCGGTGTTCCGGAAATTACCTTACTGGGAGATTCTACGTGTACGTCACTTCATCTATGTCATGCACGTAGAGAAGAATGTATGTGAAAGCATCCTTGGTACTTTGCTCAAGATTAAAGGTAAAAGAAAGGATGGTGCCGGTTCACGGCTCGATATGCTTGTTGATCAATCACAACGCAAGAGTGAAGCAGAAGATGATGACAAATTCATCAAAGCTTGCCATAGTTACAATTTCATTACAAAATAAGCAACATAGTTCTTCACCAATTTGTTGTCAGTTAAGACACCCTCTTCCTACTCCACAAACATCAGAAGTCTCGTGGATGTGAGCTCAGGTAAAATGAAGTTGGGACACATGAAGTCACATGATTGCCATGTAATGTTGACACAAATCCTCCCAGTGGCCATCAGGAATCTGATGGACAAAGATATAAGAAACACACTCATTGACCTCTGTGATTTCGTCAACCAACTACGGCAGAAAGTTCTAGATCCTGGAGAGTTGGATCATATGCAAGATGATATTGCAAGAATATTGTCAACCCTAGAGATGTTTTTCCCACCGTCATTCTTTGATATCATGGTCCATCTCACTGTGCACCTTGTCGACGAGATAAAGTATTGTGGTCCTATGTTTCTTCGCAACATGTATCCCTTCGAGCGGTTCATGGGAATCCTCAAGCGCTTTTGTCGGAACCAAAATCATCTAGAGGCAAGCATCCTACAAGGTTATACCGCGGAGGAGGTGGTTGAGTTTTGCACCGAATACATGAAACAAAGACCTATAGGTTTGCCCCTCTCTCGCCACGAGGGAAGGCTGAAAGGTAAGCCAGTCCTTGCTGGCACGCAAATGGCTGCACCCGGAGAATTGGCAGAGAAAGCCCATTTGACGGTACTGCTTAACAGCCCAGTTCTCATCGCTTATGCCAAAGAACACTTGGCAGAGATACTCCAAATATTCTTACCAATGGTGCCTTCATCAGAGGTGGAGATGAAGGAGCACACTAATAACTATGCCTGAAGAATCGTTTGGCACAAGGATCCATCAATGACATTGCTGCGTGGTTGGCACAAAAGCCATCACCTACAGTGCTGACGTACCAAGCATATGACATAAATAGATACACGTTCTACACTGAGGAACGTAATAAGAAGACCTCGTATCAAAACAGCTCTGTTCGAATAGAATGCATGACTGTAAATGAAGCTGATAAAAGGGTATAGTATGGAACCATCAAAGAGATTTGGGAGCTTGACTATGTGAAAGTTAAGGTGGCATTATTCAGGTGTGCATGGATCCCTCTTGGTCAGGTAAGGATTGATGAGTACAGGAAGACCTGTGTTAACAGGACAACGATGGCATATCACGCGGACCCATTCATTCTTGTCAGCGATGCTACCCAGATTTTCTTTGTGGAAGACCCCTTGCATAAGAACGGCCATTTAGCAATGCATGGGAAGAGAAGGGTACTGGGTGTCGACGATGTTGCCGATCAAGACGAGTACGATGAATTTGATGAGTTGCCAGCCAAGGGATCACGCACCAGTGCAACAGAGAAGAAGTTTAAAATCATCAAAAAACCCAAGTTCATTCGGGGTCAACTTAATGATCCCAGTTCCCCCATGTACAAGGGAATTAAGTTGTAATACTAGTCTTTATTCCTACCTTGCAACTTAATTCATTCAATTTAGAACTGCGCGTGTACTGAATTTGTTAGTTATGCCTGGTTACTGTTGATGTAAGAACCGTTAATATGTTGACCTTGATATGCTGTCAGCTCAGGCAATGAATATGAACTGTTTTTTGTTATTGTTATTATTATATCATATAGGTAGCACACTCAATCGATCTCCCTACAATATGTGTGAACAAAAATATGCAATCTGGTTTGCGAATAGCACACGGTTCGTTGATGAAAGCCGTGTGCCGACCAAACCCCGCCACCACCCCGCCCACGATCTGAGTCGTGCTTTCTGATTGGCCAGAACCCAAACCCCACGGATCGTACGTCTGCACCGTTGGATGCTCCTAGATCGAACGGCGATCCTCATCCCATTCGACAACACATGCAGTTCCGATTGTAATTTTATTTTTATGCACAAAATGCATGTTAATATCAAAAATGTCTTAAATATAGCTAACGATACCTGAAATGCGCCAGAAAATCAAACCCGTGGTATAGTGGTGATTGCATACCGTGGAAATTTTTATGAGGCCAAACAATGAAGTTACCGGACACGGGATTTTGAATTGACATGTTTCTTTTTGGAAAACCATGATCCTTCATGTGAGATGCTCTGTTTGGAAGGAGCGGTCATCAAAACTCGTGCCAAACTTTACCAATTTTTTCCACGGGGTCGTGAGAGCACGCCACAGGCACACATCAATTTTGATGATGTCCGAACTCCATCTGAATTTTTTGTAATTAAAATACCAACTAGGGCTACGCTAGTGGCCGCACCTCGCGGCCGAAATGTTTGAAACTTCTCCCCGCTTCTCGAACAAACGGATGAAAACTCACAAAGTGACGCACAAATGACATGTACACCTATGCTAGGCTGATAGTAAGGGGGTATCATAGCTAGTATCATGCATGCCAACTAGGCAATTTTGATGAGCTGTCATAGAATTAATTAAATGAAGAAAGGGAGGGTTAAGTATCATATCATGAAACCGTATCATAATAAATGTTATGCTACTATGTGTGATGCATGACAATATAAATAAAGTACTACATATGATACTAGCTACTCTATGATACTATGCATTATTAGAGCAAGTAAGTACACAATAGAGTGACATAAGACTAGCCACAATGGGTAGTAACATAGAATGTTACTAGTCTATGTTACTACCTCTATAGTGGGGAGTAACATATGTGTAGTAACATGCAACACTTCATTTATTAGGCTATAGACTCATCTTGCCTTGAGATGTTTGATGTTACTAAGACTAGCCACAATGGGTAGTTGAAAGTGCGTTATATCGACTAGAGGGGGGGTGAATAGGCGATTTTTATGAAAGTCTTCAAAACTTGGAAGTTATGAAGACAAACAGTGAAGATTATGCCTATTACTATGCAGCGGAAGTTAGATTACACTAGGCCAGCCATGGTCATGTATTCAATAGAGTGAAAGCACAGTGACAAACAGCTTCAGTGTAATAAGGATCAAGTAGGAAGAAGTTATGAAGCCAAACAGATCATGCATTCACGTTGTGAAGACAAATGATAAAGCAAGCACGCAATAACTTCACGATGAGTAACAGCAAGAGAAGGAAGTGAAGATGAAACCAGTGACTCGTTGAAGACAATGATATGTTGGACCAGTTCTAGTTGCTGTGACAACTGTACGTCTGGTTGGAGCGGCTAGGTATTTAAACCTTAGGACACACAGTCCCGGACACCCAGTCCTGAACACACAGTTCAGGACACCAAGTCCTCACCGTAATCTCCTTGAGCTAAGGTTACATAGTCCTCGCCCAATCACTCTGGTAAGTCTTCAAGGTAGACTCCCAAACCTTCACAGACTTCGTTCACTGGAAATCCACAATGTCTCTTGGATGCTCTGAACGTGACGCCTAACCGTCTGGAGGATTCACAGTCGTCAAGTGTAATAAGTCTTCAGATCACACAGACAAGAAGACTTAAGTGATGCCCAATTTACTCTAGCTCTGGGTGGTTAGGGCTTTTCTCCCCACTAGGAATTTTCTTTCAAAGTCTTTGAGGTGGGTTGCTCTCAAACGACAAAAGCCGTGCACTGAAATCTGAGCAGCCAACCGTTTATGGTTGTGGGGGTGGGCTATTTATAGCCACTTGGCAACCCGACCTGATTTGTCCGAAATGACCCTGGGTCACTAAGGAACTGACACGTATCTCAACGGTCAGATTTCGAACTCTCATGGCAACTTTACTTGGGCTACAAGCAAAGCTGACTTGTCCGGCTCTGGACAAGATTCGCTCTCATTGTATTCACTCAAAGACATAGGTTTTTGATTTAGGCATCACTTAAGTCATTCTGACTTGTTCTCCTGGACCCCACTTAATAGTACGGTGGTTCCTATGACTCAACAGAAATAAAAAGAACTACGAAAGATCTAAGTCTTCGAGTTCCATAGGCTTCATAACGTGTCTTCTGTTGTCATAGTCTTCAATGTGAATATCTTCATATACCACCTTTGACTTCAATGTCTTCATTCATTTTTAGGGGTCATCTCTGGTAGTAAACCGAATCAATGAGGGACTTCTACCTGTGTTTTCCTGCAATTCTCACAAACACATTAGTCCCTCAACTAGGTTTGTCATCAATACTCCAAAACCAACTAGGGGTGGCACTAGATGCACTTACAATCTCCCTCTTTTTGGTGATTGATGACAAACTAGTTGAAGTTTTCAACGGGGAATATAAAGTGTGAAGTCTGTAAAGGAATTGTCTTCATAAGTTGCAAGAGCTCCCCCTGAAGATGTGCATATAAGTTAATTTGCTTTTGGAATGCAAATGCATGGCAGGTTGTACTTGTGGAGATCAGCTTCAGCTTATGATGACAATCCACTACGCATGTGAAAGTATATGAAGATAATGACATGCATAATGGAAAATGGACGTCTGCAGAATGAGATGAGTGCGGAATTTATCGTCGCAAACAGAGTGGTAAACAAGTAGCAGACGACCATCGAGTTTTAGTGTTTGCAACTTAAAAGAACCAAATGAAGCAAAACAAGAGTTGCAAACATGAAGCAAGTATAACAAAACAAGGCACCCGCCCATATTGACCCGCTTGAAGACTATAAACATCATATGCTTCTCCCCCTTTTGTCAGGAATGACCAAAAAGGTTTGAAGACATAGAGTTTTCTACGCGTTCCCAGGCGCAGCAGGGCCGGTGGAGTTGTTTGGCGGTTCAGAGCTTTGAGGTGCTGAAGCGGGTGGTGGTGAAGTAGCATCATCATCGTCATCAATGATCCTCGCAGTGACGGTGGCAGCAGATGAGGAATACTCAGAGTCTTCAAGTGACGGTGTATTGCGCATCACAGCCCTCCTAGGAGGTGTGGTGTCAAATTTGAAGCGCTCTGTGAAGCCATCCTCTTCAAGTTCAGCTTCAGTGAAGATCATTGAGAGGCCTTTCCAAGTGCGGCGACAGGTTTCGTGTGCGACGAATGCATTCTTGGTTGCCAGATTTCTGATGCGATTGACGTCTTTCATGATGCTTCTCATCTGCCTCTTGAGCCAGTCGTGATGCCTATCTTGCTTTTGGTGAAGAGCCACAAGAAGCTCTCGGTCATTGAGTGCACGAGCGCGCTTCTTGGGTCTTGGGGCATTTGTGCTATCTATGGCTTCAGTTGATTCTGGTGCACGTGTAGTGCCAGCCATCGGATAGACCCTGGACATGGCTTCAACACCTTCAACATTCTGTGTGAAGCTCTAGTGTTCGGCATTCTGAAGACTTACTGGTTGCTTGGCAGGCTCAGGGTATATTGCTTCAGCAGAGGTGTCCACATCTGGCAAGAAGATCCGATGGTTGCGGGCTGAGGGCTGATATGAAGTTGCAGAGTGAATCTTGATCAGCCTCATAACCCAAGGAGCATAAAACTTCAAACCAAAGAGATCTGAGCCGGATGCTGCAAGTTGACGTATAAAGAGATCCTGTGCGTTGAAGCATTTGCCATGCAGAATACAGAAGATGAGAGTCTTCATTGCACCTTCAACCTTGGCATATGGAGAGTGCCCCTTAATGGGCCATAGAGTCCGCCTGACGATGTGATAGATGGTTCTGGGCAGGTACTCTAAGTCTTCAACGAAGAACTCAGTTGGATAGGGTGCATCATGAGGCAATGGCTTCATCATTGAGAGCATCTGACTCATATTTGGCTCAAGATGCTGAAATATGCTCTCAATTGCTTCAGCATGGAGTTGGCAACCTTCTTCGAAGAATTCGCCAGGAGTGGGAAGGCCGGTAAGCTCAATGATATCGAAAGCATTGGCTTCATGATGGACATTGCCGGTCATCCACTCCAGGACCCAAGTCTTCGGATCTCTGTTGTAGCCTTTGATATGCAGGGTGGCATAGAACTGGAGCAGAAGCTCTTCATTCCAGTGCTCTTCATCGGTGATAAACGGCAGCAGACCCACTTGCTTGAAGCAATCCAGTGCGTCTTCCAGGCTAGGCAGGCCAGCAACAGCTTCAACCTCAAGGCGCTTGTGAGGAAAGATGCGGCCTTGGTTGTATAGGATGCATGAATAATAGCTGCGCTATTGATAGCTCCAGAACCTATCTGATACAATCCGTTCCCTTGAATAAGGGTTCTTGGAGCTGTTGAAAAACGTGTTGTCTGCCCTGAAGCTGTTGATGTTGAAGGAGCCAGGAGCTGATGCAGGACCTGGGAACCTTGGCAGTCGTGGGATAGGCTTCTGGACCTGGGGCCTGCGCGCAACATGATAATTGAATTGGGGACCGGCAGCAGACTCAGGCACAGAAGATTTAGGAGCAGTAGCTTCAGTGTCTTCTGAAGCTGTTGTTGGGGAGGGCTCCACATTTGCTTCGGCGTTGTTTGTGGCAGCCTCAACATTTGCAGCCTCCACACGTGTAGTGGGAGGGACGAACTCAGGCACGTTCTCCTAGAGAACTGCTTCTTGTTGGTGCGGGGGAGTTTGAGCTTGTGGTATTTCTGCATGCTCTTCGGCTGATGCAGCCGGAATGTCGTCAGCCTGAGCCCTTGGCCCTTTGCGAAGCCTACGGAATATAGGCGACGCCGGTGGAGTTGCAGTGGGCTGGGGCTCATTATCTTCCTCCTGTGGGCGATCTGCCCACGATGCATCTTGTGTGATTGGCGTGAATGGACGACCAATGCTGATCAGTTCGCTTGTCTCAAGCTGAGGAAGGGCTGCAAATGTTGACCTTGGCGCCTCTGGTTCAGGCATAGAGGGCTTCTTTTTCTTCTTCGCGGCCACCCTGGGGTCAATGCCGGGACGCCCAAGTGCCTTGCGCTTCTCGGCCTCATTGTAGGCCTGCACACAGCGATCAGCCAGAGTCTTCATGCGCTCTCGCGAGCCTTGAGCTTCGGCACGCGTCTTCAGAAAGTTCTCTTTCAGCTCGTGCATCATGATCTTGAAGTTTTTCACTTCTTGCACGCTGAGCTTGGCCACATGCTTCTTGAACTGAGCCTTTTCAAAATCAATTTTTTGCTTCAGTTCAACAATGCGCTGGGCTATTGCAAGTTCTGAAGCAATTGCGCCTTGAAAGGCAACGTTGAGGCCTATGGGCAGCTGCAGATCGTTGAAGCTGATGTCCGGTGAGGCAAACCATTCATCGATGAAGTTGTGGATGATGGCGACATCAAACAGAGGCAGATTGTTGAAGATTTCAGCCTCGTCCTTGCTCTTGATGAGCTACTCAAGAGCGTCATCTCCAAGATCTTCATCGCTTGATAGATCAATGGTTTCGCAGTGCAGAATGGCAGCAGCTGTGAGCTCTTTGCCTGTGTGTGGCTGAGGCTTCTTGGCTTCTTGGGGCTTGGAGACTCGTGATAAGTCTTCAGACTGCACACTGGCTTCAGGAGGTGCAGTTGCCAATGGCTTCGCTCTTGAGATTTTGGGAGAAGCGGCTGGCTTTGAAGCTTTTGGCTTCTTCTGCTTTGGCTTCGGCGCAGCAGGGGCGTCATCAGACTCAGTATCTGCTAGAGGGTCATTCACGGCAGTCCCTTGGACTAGGATGCGGGTGATGAGGCCTGCAAGATTGGCATACGGCCCGATGATATTGGGATCGGCGTCATGTGTGCCATCTGGCCTTGGTTCAGAGGGACCAGGGTTGAAGTCTAATCCCAGCTTCTTCTTGTTTTGCTTTGCAGAGTTCTGAGCAAATTGGAAGTTGCGCTTGAACAGATTGTCATCGCGACACCAGAGAAGTGATGACGGATGTGCTTCAGCTGGCTGTGGTCCTCTCACCATGCATGGATAGAAGCCTTGAGCAATGGCTTCATCTCTGGACCTGGGTACGAGATTTTTGTATAATACGTCTCCCCACGGTCTCTTGATGGCGCACTTTTCGGCATATTCCTGAGTGACGAAGCGGTATTGAAACCATTGCTCTGCCCAATATCTTTGAATCCATTGGATTCGTGTCTTGCGCTGACCATAGCTTTCTTCAGGATCAGTTTTGTACATCTCTGCCAATTCATCAGGCAGATCTTTGGACGTTCCACCACGTCTCTGTCTGCCTCCCTTCCTTGCTGCTGTTTCTGAAGCCATGAATCTTAACTTGGAAGGCTTCAAGATGTTCAAAGTCTTCAAAGGCTTCCTTTTGCTTGACCAACAAGAACTGGCTTTAGGAGAGTTGATGTGATGCTGCAAGTACTCTGCAAATGAATGCAGACTATGAGAACCAAAGGATTCTCCCACGGACATGTACCTGTGACAGCATTAAGGTGCGAGGGAAGGGGAAGAGGTCATATGCATTCTCAGAAGATTTTGAAGATAAATTGGTTTAGAAGACATTGACCTCATCGTGCGAAGACATTCACTCATAGATAAGAAGTTGGTTCCAGATTTGTACGAACCCACAGATCAGTACAAGTGAGGAATCTAACTACTTCGTAATGCACAAGTGAATATTCTAGGCAGGTTATGAGATGCAGACTGAGAGAGATGTAACTTGTGAGAGCAGAAACTTCTTATGGCAGAAAGTGACTGAACTATAGGATCAAGAGAGGCTGTAAAAAGAGGTTTTAATTACCACACTTGGAACTGCTAGACAAAGTGGGAGTTGAGGCCGAGCAGTTCGATCCTCCGTGCCCTAACTTGGCGACGGAATACACCTACGGCGACGGCGGAGAGAGCGATGTCCGCTGTCGGCGTGAAAACGGCGTCGGAGAGGTTGCGGCAGTGAAGCGCTTCGTCGCCGGCGTCGTTGAGAGCTAGCGGTGGCACTAGGGTTCGTGCGAGGGTGGAAGAATAGATAATGACAACAGTGAATCGTGTATTTATAGGGATAGAGGCGGCACTGCGCTATTACTCAGGTGCCCCTGGCGATTCGCATCTGAACAGCACGTGGCCATCATGCGGTATTTTGGGGGCAGTTCCACATCCCACGCACGCCTTGATTGTCGGGGGTCATTCCTACTTCTCCGGATTTCTTGTGGATGAATGAGCATTGAAAACGGTTTTAAAGTTTATCTCTGTGTCTTCTGCTGACAAGGATGCAGAGAAGACATTCGACTGTTTTAATACAATGCATACGACTTGGAGAGATAGAGTTTGAGGTAGAAAGCATGGAGAGGTTAGGGTCCGATCACATTCACTTAGTTCAAAAGATTCAAACAAGAAGACATAGCTATAAGTGAATGCTGTAGAGGACAGAACACCAGTACATATATATATATATATATATCTATATAATCAACGCAGTGAAGATAATCATGAAGACATATTGATATTGAAGCCAAACCAAATGTGAAGACATTGCGAGGTAACGCCATGAGTGAAACACTTCAAAATAGAACGTTTGGTGGTGGCATTACCCACCGTATAGGAAGTATTAGACCCAGACACGGTGCACAATTATCGTGGCACTCCGAAGTCAAATTCCACATTAATGTATTCACACTTAGAATGTATGTCTTCATTGATTGAAGATATACGTTACTTCATGTGTTGCACATCTAAATCATCAATATGCATAAGTGTTAGGATGTGTGCCTGATCACAGGACATTTGAGGATTCCAAGATATTTAGCTCACACCGTAACTTGCAAAACCTCTTCTCATCCAAGGGCTTGGTGAAGATATCTGCCAATTGCTCTTCAGTGTTGACGTGTATGATATCAATGTCTTCCTTCACAACATGATCTCTGAGAAAGTGATGGCGAATTTCAATGTGCTTAGTCTTCGAGTGCTGAACTGGGTTGTTGGCAATCTTGATGGCGCTTTCGTTGTCGCAGTAAAGTGGCACTTGCTTCAGATGAATGCCATAATCCTTGAGTGTTTGCTTCATCCACAGAAGCTGAGCGCAGCAAGATCCAGCAGCAATGTATTCAGATTCAGCAGTGGAGAGAGATACACAGTTCTGCTTCTTTGAAGACCAACATACAAGTGATCATCCCAGAAAGTGACATGTGCCTGATGTAGACTTGCGATCAACTTTGTCACCAGCATAATCAGCATCCAAAAATCCAACCAAATCAAACTCTGAGCCCTTTGGATACCATAATCTTAGAGTTGGGGTGTGAGCCAAATATCGAAGAATTCGCTTCACAGCTAAGTGATGCGACTCCTTTGGTGCCGCTTGAAATCGAGCACACATGCAAATACTAAGCATGATATCGGGCCTAGATGCACATAAATAAAGCAAAGACCCAATCATGGAGCGGTATACCTTTTGATCGAACTCTTTACCATTGTCGTCAGGACCTAGATGATGTTTGGCTGGCATTGGTGTTGTGAAGCCTTTGCAGTCTTGCATACCGAACTTCTTCAGGCAATCTTTGAGATACTTCTCTTGAGATATGAAGATGCCATTGCGCTGTTGTCGGATTTGAAGACCAAGAAAGAACTTCAGCTCCCCCATCATGGACATCTGATATTGCTCTTGCATCATATATCCAAACTCTTCACTGTACTTCCGATTGGTGCAGCCGAAGATAATGTCATCCACATATATTTGGCACACAAATAGTTCACCATCGTATGTCTTCGTGAAAAGAGTGGGATCCAGGGAACCAGGTATGAAGCCTTTGCTCTTCAGAAAGTACTTGAGTGTATCATACCAAGCCCTAGGGGCTTGTTTGAGGCCATACAGTGCCTTGTTGAGCTTGTATACCATATCAGGATGTTTTGGATTTTCAAAACCAGGTGGTTGTGCAACATACACTTCTTCTTCAATCTTGCCATTGAGAAAGGCACTTTTCACATCCATTCGATATAGAAGTATGTTATGATGATTTGCATAGGCCAGCAGTATGCGTATGGCTTCAAGCCTAGCCACAGGAGCAAAAGTTTCATCGAAGTCAATGCCCTCTACTTGAGTATATCCTTGAGCAACGAGACGAGCTTTGTTTCTGACAACTTGACCATGCTCATCTTGCTTGTTGCGGTATATCCATTTGGTGCCTATTATGTTGTGCTTCCGTGGATCGGGACGCTTAACCAGTTCCCATACATTATTCAGCTCAAACTGTTGAAGCTCTTCTTGCATAGCTTGAATCCATTCAGGTTCCATGAAGGCTTCTTCAACTTTCTTGGGTTCTGATATTGAGACGAATGCGAAATGCCCACAGAAGTTTGCTAGCTGAGTTGCCCTTGAACGAGTGAGTGGACCAGGTGCATTGATGCTGTCAAGTATTCTGTCAATCTGCACTTCATTTGCAACATGAGGATGTATAGGGTGAAGACTTTGCTCTTGCTGATCTGCGTTGTTGTTTGGAGGAATGTCTTCATGCTGAGCATTGTCTTCATGTTGATCAGGTGCTGAGATGATGAGTTCTTCTTCAAGATGAGCTTCAGAAGGCATAATCTCTCCAGTTCCCATAAGCTTGATTGATTCACTAGCTGGGACTTCATCTAGCACATTTGGCAGTTGCTCTCTTTGTGAACCATTTGTTTCATCAAACCGTACATCCACTGTTTCGACCACTTTGTGATGGAAGAGATTGAAGACTCTGTAGGAGTGTGAATCCTTTCCATATCCAAGCATGAAGCCCTCATGTGCTTTTGGTGCAAACTTTGAGGTGTGGTGTGGGTCCTTGATCCAGCATTTTGCGCCAAATACTCTGAAGTAACTGACATTTGGCTTCTTGCCAGTTAGGAGTTCATAATATGTCTTGTTCAGAAGCTTGTGAAGATAAACACGATTGATTGTATGGCATGCAGTATCAATGGCTTCAGTCCAGAATTTTCTTGGAGTCTTGTATTCATCTAGCATTGTTCTGGCCATCTCAATGAGTGTTCTGTTCTTGCGTTCGACGACGCCATTCTGCTGTGGCGTGTACGGAGCTGAGAATTCATGTGTGATGCCCAAGGTATCCAGATATGTATCAAGGCCAGTGTTCTTGAATTCAGTGCCATTGTCACTTCTGATGTGCTTTATCTTGGCGCCAAAATTGTTCATAGCTCGATTTGCGAAGCGTCTGAAGACATCCTGCACTTCAGTCTTGTAAAGGACTATGTGTACCCAAGTATATCTAGAGTAATCATCAACAATGACGAAGCCATAGAGGCAAGCAGTAGTAGTAAAAGTTGAGTAGTGAGTGGGACCGAAAAGATCCATGTGGAGCAGTTCGAAGGGTTGTGTAGTAGTCATGATTGTCTTCGAAGGATGTTTTGCCCTTGTCATCTTCCCTGCTTCACAGGCACCGCATAAATGATCTTTCTTGAACTTGACGCCCTCGATGCCTATGACGTGCTTTTTCTTCGCAAGGGTGTGGAGGTTCCTCATGCCAGCATGCCCAAGCCTTCGATGCCAAAGCCAGCATTCTGAAGCTTTTGCAAGAAGACATACTGCAAGTTGTGGTCCTGCTGAGAAATCTACCACGTACAAATCACCTTTCCGATACCCTTCGAACACTAGAGATTTGTCAGATTCCATTAGCACCAGGCAACGATATTTTCCAAACATTACAATCATATTCAAATCGCAAAGCATTGAGACAGACATTAAGTTGAAGCCAAGGGATTCAACAAGCATGACTTTATCCATGTGTTGATCCTTTGTGATTGCAACTCTACCTAGACCCAATACCTTACTTTTACCAGTGTCAGCAAATGTGATGTGGCTCTTGTCGGATGGACGTAAAGTTGAGTCCATAAGAAGGCTTCTTCTGCCAGTCATGTGATTTGTACACCCACTGTCAATAATCCATTCTGAAGACTTTGAAGTCGCTGGTGTCGTACCCTGCAGTGCAGTTAGGGGGATAGGCTTCACGAAGAGAATTGTGAAGCATAAACATTTGACGAACCAGTGGGTTATGAAAACTTAGATCCAGATTAGGACTAATAGGGAGAGTAGCATGCGATTCAGGAGCAAAGTACATAATGATGCCATTCGGGCATTTTATCTTGCGCCCTACAAGATTTTTAAGGTCCCCAGCAATAGCATCAAAAGATTTTGTTTTTCTGCTGGAGACCTTTCCCTGCAAAAGAGAGTTAATCTTTCTTAACCACCCACATCTTCAAGGGTGGCTTAGAAGCAATAAGTCTAAGTGCAGCATCTGAGAATTTTGGCTTTGAAGCCTTAGCAAACAGTCTAGCAGGTGGACAATAATACTCATAGGAATAAGCAGAATAATTTTTGGTCACATGAACACGATTCGATGAACCGCTCTCATATTCATATGCCTGAGTATAGTTTCCCTGCAAAATATTTGCGTTAGTGCGACTCAGGTGAGTCCTCTGTTTGTATGAAGCCTTTGGACCATATGAAGCCTTTGGTCTGAGATTTGTCTTCTTTAAGTGAGGTGTCATGAAGACATTCACAGGAAGATTTTCCAGACACTTTTTCGGAACCCAGATCTTCTTCATAGGCGGTCCATTCCTGCAGTTAGTACCAATGTACCTGGCAAACACTTCACCATTCTAATTCTTAAACAGTTTATAGTTTGCATCAAAGGATTCATCAATGATAATGGGGTTAGCACAAGTGAAGCCAGATAAGTTGGATGGATCTGCTGAAAGTTCCTTTGCAGCAACCCATGTGGTTTTGGGGTACTGATCAGGTTTCCAGTAAGAGCCATCTGCATTGATTTTCCTCACGAATCCAACACCCTCTTTCCTAGGGTTTCGATTCAGGATCTGCTTCTTGAGGACATCACATAGTGTCTGATGTCCTTTGAGACTTTTGTACATCCCTGTTTCAAGCAATGTCTTCAACATAGCATTCTCATCAGCAATAGAAGTGGTATCCTCAGCAGAGGGGTTAGTTACCACGTCAACATTTGAAGATATTGCAACAGCAGTAGCAGTGGAACATTCAGCAACAGAATTAGCATTATCACGCTCAATGCATTTAAGACATGGTGGTTCAAATCCTTCCTGAGCGGGACTGATCTGTTCGGAGCGAAGTGACTCGTTTTCCTTTTGAAGATCTTCATGAGCCACCCTCAATTTCTCAAGTTCTTGCTTCCTTTGAAGATAATCATAGGAAAGCTTTTCATGAGTTGTTGAGAGAGTATCATGACGATCTTCAAGTTCCTGATACTTAACGTGAAGGTTTTTTATGTCTTCAATTAAGGATTCAGATCGAGTCATTTCAGCACCCAACAGATCATCGCTTCTGTCTAACAGTTTTTGAATATGTTCCATAGCTTTCTGTTGTTCAGTTGCAATTTTAGCAAGTGTTTTGTAGCTAGGTTTTGAATCACATTCAGAGTCATCGTCACTAGATGTTTCATAGCGAGTAGTGCATGTGTTTACCTTGGCACCGCGTGCCATGAAGCAGTAGGTAGGAGTGGAGTCGTTCTTGTCATTTGCGTTGGTGTCGGTGATGCAGTCATTGTCTTCAGTGTTGAAGATGGACTTGGCGACGTATGCTGTAGCCAGACTTGCAATGCCAGAATCAGACTCCTCCTCAGACTCCACCTCTGCCTCCTCAGATGCGGACTCCTCCTCTGAATCCATCTCCTTTTCAACAAACGCACGTGCCTTGCCAGATGAGCTCTTCTTGTGTGATGAAGACTTGGAAGAAGACTTTGAGTATTTCTTCTTCTTCTTGTCGTCAGAATCATATTCCTTGCTCTTCTTCTTCCTTCTGTTCTCATTTTCCCACTGTGGACACTCAGAGATGAAGTGTCCAGTTTTCTTGCACTTGTGACATGTTTTCTTCTTGTAGTCATGAGCAGAAGCTTCATCATTCCTTGAGCTTGATCGTGAAGATTTTTTGAAGCCTTTCTTCTTGGTGAATTTTTGGAACTTCTTCACTAGCATTGCAAGTTCCCTTCCAATGTCTTCAGGATCATCAGAACTGCAGTCAGATTTTTCTTCAGATGAGGAGACAGCTTTTGCCTTCAAGGCGCGAGTTCGCCCATAGTTTGGACCGTAGATATCTCTTTTCTCAGAAAGCTGAAACTCATGTGTGTTGAGCCTCTCAAGTATGTCAGACGGATCGAGTGTCTTGAAATCAGGACGTTCTTGAATCATCAGGGCCAGGATGTCAAACGAACTATCAAGTGATCTCAGCAGCGTTTTGACGATTTCATGTTTGGTGATTTCAGTGGCGCCGAGGGCTTGAAGCTCATTTGTGATGTCAGTGAGTCTATCAAATGTGTGCTGGACATTCTCATTGTCATTTCGCTTGAAGCGGTTGAAGAGATTGCGAAGGACACTGATTCGTTGATCTCTCTGGGTTGAGATGCCTTCATTGACCTTGGAGAGCCAGTCCCAGACCAGTTTGGATGTCTTCAAGGCACTCACACGGCCATACTGTCCTTTGGTCAGATGACCACAGATGATGTTCTTGGCAGTAGAGTCCAGTTGAACGAATTTCTTGACATCAGCAGCAGTGACACCTTCTCCAGCCTTGGGAACGCCGTTCTCGACGACATACCATAGGTCGACGTCAATGGCTTCAAGATGCATGCGCATCTTATTCTTCCAGTAGGGATATTCAGTTCCATCGAAGACGGGGCACGCAGCGGAGACTTTGATTATCCCTACAGTCGACATAGCTAAAACTCCAGGTGGTTAAACCGAATCACACAGAACAAGGGAGCACCTCGCTCTGATACCAATTGAAAGTGCGTTATATCGACTAGAGGGGGGGTGAATAGGCGATTTTTATGAAAGTCTTCAAAACTTGGAAGTTATGAAGACAAACAGTGAAGATTATGCCTATTACTATGCAGCGGAAGTTAGATTACACTAGGCCAGCCATGGTCATGTATACAATAGAGTGAAAGCACAGTGACAAACAGCTTCAGTGTAATAAGGATCAAGTAGGAAGAAGTTAGGAAGCCAAACAGATCATGCATTCACATTGTGAAGACAAATGATAAAGCAAGCACGCAATAACTTCACGATGAGTAACAGCAAGAGAAGGAAGTGAAGATGAAACCAGTGACTCGTTGAAGACAATGATATGTTGGACCAGTTCCAGTTGCTGTGACAACTGTACGTCTGGTTGGAGCGGCTACGTATTTAAACCTTAGGACACACAGTCCCGGACACCCAGTCCTGAACACACAGTTCAGGACACCAAGTCCTCACCGTAATCTCCTTGAGCTAAGGTTACATAGTCCTCGCCCAATCACTCTGGTAAGTCTTCAAGGTAGACTCCCAAACCTTCACAGACTTCGTTCACTGGCAATCCACAATGTCTCTTGGATGCTCTGAACGCGACGCCTAACCGTATGGAGGATTCACAGTCCTCAAGTGTAATAAGTCTTCAGATCACACAGACAAGAAGACTTAAGTGATGCCCAATTTACTCTGGCTCTGGGTGGTTAGGGATTTTCTCCTCACTAGGAATTTTCTTTCAAAGGCTTCGAGGTGGGTTGCTCTCAAACGACAAAAGCCGTGCACTGAAATCTAAGCAGCCAACCGTTTATGGTTGTGGGGGTGGGCTATTTATAGCCACTTGGCAACCCGACCTGATTTGTCCGAAATGACCCTGGGTCACTAAGGAACTGACACGTGTCTCAATGGTCAGATTTCGAACTCTCATGGCAACTTTACTTGGGCTACAAGCAAAGCTGACTTGTCCGGCTCTGGAGAAGATTCGCTCTCATTGTCTTCACTCGAAGACATAGGTTTTTGATTTAGACATCACTTCAGTCATTCTGACTTGTTCTCCTGGACCCCACTTAACAGTACGGTGGTTCCTATGACTCAACAGAAATAAAAAGAACTACGAAAGATCTAAGTCTTCGAGTTCCATAGGCTTCATAACGTGTCTTCTGTTGTCATAGTCTTCAATGTGAATATCTTCATATACCACCTTTGACTTCAATGTCTTCATTCATTTTTAGGGGTCATCTCTGGTAGTAAACCGAATCAATGAGGGACTTCTACCTGTGTTTTCCTGCAATTCTCACAAACACATTAGTCCCTCAACTAGGTTTGTCGTCAATACTCCAAAACCAACTAGGGGTGGCACTAGATGCACTTACAATAACATAGACTAGTAACATGCCCATGTGTTACACTAGTCTATGTTACTACCTCTATAGTGGGGAGTAACATATATGTGTGGTAACATGCAACACTTCATTTATTAGGCTATAGACACATCTTGCATTGATATGTACATCTGATGTTACTCATACTACTAGTAACTAGCTATGTTACTACTTTCCTCTCTTCCTTCATTTATTGCTGCCACATCATCTACTTTATCTAGATATGTGTGATGTTATTACCTATGTTACTCCCATTGTGGGTAATCTCATACTATAGTATAAGACTATACCCACAGTGGGAGTAACATAGGTAGTAACATCACACATATCCACTTTCCTCCATTTCTTCATTTATTGCTTGCCACATCATCTATTTTATCTAGATATGTGTGATGTTACTACCTATGTTACTCCCACTGTGGGTAGTCTGGCTATAAGGAATAGAATAATATATATATATATGCTTATTAGTTCGAGGAAAGAGAAGAGAAGCGGGCTCTTGGTTAGTAGAGCCAGCTCCAACAGGAGACCCAAGACACTTTGTGACGATGTAAGGTGGGCCATTTATTAATAAACTAGTACGTATATAAAACTTATTATTGTACATACCCGCTAAGAGGTTGGCTGTATATGACATGTCAACTTCTTATAGCCGACCCTTGGCTGTATTATTAACCATGCTCTTAGTGAGGTAGAGCTAGTATATCATAGACGACTAGCTACTATCAGACTAGCCACAGTGGGAGTAACTTCAGCAGTAACACCGACTCCAACTCAGCAAACTTGCTTATGTGGCAATAAGTTAATGAGGAGAGAGATAGTTTCAATAACTTAGATAGTTATTGTAGCATCACATGTCTGAATGCAATATGAGTCTGTAACCTAAGAAATGAAGCTTTGCATCACACTACACTTATGTTACTACCCACTATGAAGGTAGTAACATATATAGTCTAGGGATATGTGTATGTTACTCTCCATTGTGGCTAGCTAGTCTTATACTCCCTCCTTTCCGATTTAGCTAGGCTGGTTGTAATGGTATTATCATAAGCGGTATCATGCATGCCAACTAGACTTTCTGGATGATGTGGCACACAAGAGTGGATGTGGTATCATATCATGATACCGTGTCATATTAAATGTTGTACTACTACTTTGTGTGATTAGTAAGGCAACCTAAGATGTTAACTTATGATACTATGCATTACGGAAGTAGCTAGCATCCTAGCTACACTATCATATATATGCATGATACTACTAGTGTATATATATATATATATCTTATAGGGCTCAATTCAAAAATCTCACCAACCAAGGTAGATGGTGAGTGGTGGAATACCTTTTGTAGTTTTCAAGAACACCCAATTAATGCTTTTGTTTTCCTCAAAAATTGATGTTTTCCAATGTATTAATTGCAATACACGCATGCATATATAAAGTACATGAATTGGTCAACTTTCTCTTAATACTTGCATGCAATGATTTAATGCACCTTGGAATCTGGACATGTGATGGGGAACAACCAAATTGAACCTTATAAAATGGAAAAACTAAAATTTTGAGATAAGCCTATAAACCGGAAAGGAGGGAGTATATATGCATGATACTAGTATATGATCGGCAATACCTTCGTAATGTGTGCATGCATAGTATCATGAGTTAGTATCTTAGGTTCCTTATTAATTTCCATGCATGACACAAAGTAGTACAACATTTAATATGATACGGTATCATGATATGATACCACACACCCTCTCTTTCATCATTTAACTGTGTGCCACATCATCCAAAAATTCTAGTTGGCATGCATCATACCTCTTGATACTCCCATATTACGACCAGCCTTATTAGGGTGGCCATAGTGGGGGTATCATATCTGGTATCATGCACCCGGGAATAGAAAATATGATGATGTGGCAAAGAAGCAGTAACATAGGTAGATACCGCAACATATATATATATATATATAATAAATGCTATACTACTTTGTGTCATGCATGGCCATAAATACGGTCATCTATGATATATACTCCTTCCGTAAACTAATATAAGAGCGTTTAGTTTACAGAGGGAGCTAGTACTACTCTATGATACTATATATGCACTATGAAGGTACATACGTAGTATCATGAACTAGTATCATATGCACGATACTATATATATAGTACTATATGATACTCCCTATATAAGGCTGGCCATAGTGGTGGTATCATAGCCGATGATGTCATGCACTCGGAAATAGCAAGTATATATGTTGATGTGGCAAAGAATTAAATATATATAAAGAGGGTTGGAGTAACATATAGTAGGTAGATACCGTATCATGTTAAATGTGATGCTAATTTGCGTCATGCATGGCAATAAATATGATCTATATATATCATATACTATACTATTATACTATGCGCTATAATTAATTAAAGGTAGTATCATATGTACTGTATATTCATGATACTAGTATATGACACTCTCCACTATACTCATGATTTCTTACCATAGAAAAAAATTGGAAGCGAAACGATGAACTCATGTTTTCATTCGAACAAAAGTATGATGTTAGGTAATGTAAATGTTTCCAAAGAGCACACGGTTCACTCACAAAAGCCGTGTGTCCACTAAACCGTGGCCGATGCACCCCCCACCCCTCTGCCACACGCGCGATCTAAGTCATGCGTTCTGATTGGCCAGAAACCAAACCCCACGGATCGTACGTCTGCACCACTAGATTCTCCTTGATCCAACGGTGATCCTCATCCCTTTCGACAACACATGTACATGTTTTCAAATAGCCCCTCCCAAAAATTGTTTTCAAATAGCACACGGTTCACACACGAAAGTCGTGTGCCTACCAAACCGTGGCCAATGCCCCCCTCGCTGCGCTTGCGATCTGAGTCGTGCGTTCAGATTGGCCTGAACCCAAACCCCACGGATCGTACATCTGCACCGTTAGATGCTCCCAGATCGAACGGCAATCCTCATCCCTTTCGACAGGAAATGCAGTCCGGCTAGGAATTGATTTATATGCAAACATGCACGATAAATGCCAAAAAATGTCTTACATATAGCACACGAGACCTGAAATGCGCCAGCACATTAAACCCGTGGTAAAATTGTGATTGGTTTATGTGCGAAAAATTTAGATGAGAAACGATGAACTCAAGTCTTCATTTCAAAATTAGTACGTCTTCATTTCAAACGAAATTATTTTGTTTGTGCACACGAGCGCTTAGAGGCAACCGTTTGCATAGGCCTTTTCGCGCGCGCAGCGTCCGGGGAAATTTTTCACCCTTTTCACCTAGGCCTCCAACACCCCCCACCGTCCACCCGTGTTTCACTCAACTAGTCCACCCAATCTCCTTCGCTAGCTCCCCCTCCCCCAGATCCACAACAGAACCCTCTCCGGCGCTGCCGTGCTCACCCCGGCCGTGTGCCCACTCTTCGGCGTCAAGCCTACCTCCACTGCCGTTCCCAACACATGGCGGCCCGTGCCTCGCCGTCTTCGTTTGCTCGCTAGGCACCCTCGAGCATATCGATGCAGTAACCCTCGCCTCTCTTGTGGTCTGGCCGGGTTTGCATTAAGAAGCCTGTTAGTTATTGCTCTCCATCGCGGTGAGGCATATTTCCTCGCAATCCCTCTTCCAATTTCGTTCCGTATGTTCCCAAATTGGCTATAAAATAACGGAGAGCATATATATGTTCATTATCTACCTTCCTTACTACATATAAGCTGTATTTGTTCCAATAAGTTACTTCCTATTATAGACCGCGGGCGCCCGAGTCACACAAACTTAACAAATTAACAATACATTTTCTAAATTATTGCATGGCATGTTTAGAAAGCTTGATACCAAGTTGTTAGTTTTATGCTTATCCTCCTTTCTTGAGTTTCGCATGTGTTCTCTGTAGATGCCGAGTAGCAGCGACAGCACTCATTCATGCCATGTATCTTCATCTGATTCGGACAACCCTACATCTTTAGCAGATTGTGAGCGATCAAGTAGTCTTGAACGGGATAGAGCCGCAGCAATTACCCTTCCGGTCAGGACACATAGGAACGCTCCAAGGAAGCCCACACACCAGCCTAAATGTGCATATGAAGTAACCAAGATTGATTTAAAGTCCTAGGCTCCAACTAAACTAGATAAAGCACGTATCAGGTTCAGGAGTGTGTGTGGATTTGTTGGCAGGGCAAGGCTCAACATTAATCTGCCGGGGTCTCGGAAGGCTGACACAGAAACACGGCGAAGGATAGTCCGGGAGATCGTGGATCACTTCAATGTTCTAGAGTAGTGGAGAATGCAGGTGGAACACGCTGCACTGAAGACGGCTAGGGATGCTTGGAGAAACTGGAAGCACGTGTTGTACAAGAAGTACTTGAGTGAAGGCAAGGACCCAATCCCCACATACCCCCAAATTACAAAGGTAGACTGGGTAGAATTCAAAAGGGTCAGGGCAACTCCAGAGTTTGCTGCGAAGAGTTTCAAGCAATCGGAACTTCAGAAGAAGAACATACACCGCCACCGTATGGGCGTGGCAGGATACTACGACATGAAACTGATATGGGAACATGAGGACAAAGAAGCAGTAGCAGTGGGTGGGAGTCCGGCCTTTAGTCAAATCAAGGGCGAACGCGCCAGAGACTACTTGCGGGCACGTGCAAAGAGGTGTGATGACGGGACTTACTACTTTGAAAACGCACGTGACGCCAAACTGTATGAAGTGATGGCAGAGGCTTCCAAGATCCCTGGAAGGTTCTACAGGAACTCAGGGCCATGTGACATTCTGTCCATTGCTCTGGACACAAAAGAGCCCCCTGGCTGTGCAAGGGGTATATGTGTTAATGTCCCGCACAAGAGGGCTTTCACACTCAGCAAAGAAGAGAGGCTCAACATGAAAAAAGCGAGGAGTGAAATGAAGTAGAATGCATTGTTTGAAAAGTTGAAGAAGGAGATTTATCCGGCTGTTCGAAAGGATGTTGAGGAGTCAATGATAATGATGCAGAAGACTCTAAGACTGACAGATAGCCAGCAAATGGGAGGGGAGGCAGGCATGGATGATGCTGCTTATTGTGCGACAACACTGCACAAGTGTAGCTGTGCATCAGCTAACTCTAGCGACATTGAGACTATAGCTGCTTGTGATGATTCTATATCTAATCTATCTGGAATGAAAGATAGACCGAAGGGCATGCTTAGACATTATGAAGGTACATTAAAATGTGCAATAGCCTGGGTTTGCCCACCCTTCTTGGAAGATGGCCTCTTCTTGGACAATGTGCTATTGAAGTCGGGCTGTGTGAAGTGCTACGTGACTGAAGTAAAGCCTAGATTCAATGAATTTGCCCCGAGAAATGTCCTGGGAGACTTAGATGAGCAAAGGACCTTGGGAGAAACACTGTTACATCACATCTAGTGGCCACGAAAGGAAATAGAGTTCATTGATGAGATTCTTGAAGCCCCGCCAAGAGCAACCACTGTCGTCCCTCAACCGGTGACGCTCTCCTTGCCAGAGCAGCTCTCGCGGGCTGATGCATCAACCTGTGATCAGCCAAACCGACTTTGTGGCGTACAGGCCATGTCATCCTCCGCCCCAAAGCAGCCAGTGGCAAGGCCTACAACTGCTGATGACGCACCACTGGTTCAGATGCCGGCCGCTAAAGCAGCGTGGGGAGACCCAGCTGCAACACATGCTTAGCAGACCAACCTGGTGGAATAGACTGCTAAGCAGTCTGATGCTTCGGAACCGCCTGCTAAGCAGTCTATAGGTCCAGAACCGACTGCCCATCAGTCCATCGGTCTGCAGGCGCGTGATCAGCATACCAATGGGTCAGCACTTCCTGCTCAGCAAACCAACGCGTTGGCACGGTGTAACACCCCAGATGTAATTTACCTAATATGTACTCCAACTCTTGCCGTTTCCGGCGTTAAGTTACTTTATTTTCTCGGGTTCGGGTTTTTGTCTCCGTGTGTTGTTGTCGTTGTCATGCATCTCATATCATGTCATCATGTGCATTGCATTTGCATACGTGTTCGTCTCATGCATCCGAGCATTTTCCCCGTTGTCCATTTTGCATTCCGACGCTCCTATCTCCTCCGGTGGTCCTTTCTACCTTCCTTTCGTGTGTGGGGGTTAAACATTTCCATATTGGACCGAGACTTTCCAAGCGGCCTTGGTTTACTACCGGTAGACCGCCTGTCAAGTTTCGTACCATTTGGACTTCGTTTGATACTCCAACGGTTAACCGAGGGACCGAGAAGGCCTTGTGTGTGTTGCAGCCCAACACCCCTCCAATTTGTCCCAAAACCCACCAAAACCCTCTCCATCATCTAGAGCGTTCGATCATGATCGCGTGGCCGAAAACCGCACCTCATTTGGACTCTCCTAGCTCCTCCTATGCCTATTTAAAGACCCACTCCCGAAATTTCGGATCTCTCCCCCGAAACCGTAGTCTCCGTCTTCCTCCGCGCGCCGGACAACGTCCGCCGGCACCGGACGTGTCCGACTTCCACCCCGCCGCCACGTGGCATGCCCCCATTGGCCGAGCCGCAGCCCCACTTCGTCGCCGCCGCCGGCCCGGGAGGCCCAGGTCGGGCCCCCGAGGCCCAACGCGCCCCGCCGCCACCCGGGAGCTTCTTCCCCGCACCCGGTCCGCCGCACCTCCGCCGCGGCCGCCGCCTCCCCTTCCGCCGGCGCTCGCCTGGCCGCTCGCCGGCGTCCGCGCCCGCCGCACCAACCGAGGCCGGCGCCGCCAACCGCCGCCACTCGCCGTCCGCCGCTCCGGATCCGGCGCCCGACCACCTCTCCGGCCACCTCGCCGGCGACCGGCCCCCTCCTCCGTGGCAAGTCCACTCCGGCGACCTCGAAGCTCTGGCCGGCGAACCTCGTTCCGCGTGCAAACCAGATCTGGATCTGAGATCCCCTCCTCGGTTGACTTTCTCCCGAAACCCTAGACAAATTGCATTTTTCATCATGCTATATCTCCGCATCCGTAGATCTGTTTTGGGCGTGTAGCATATCAAAAGGTTCATCTCAGAGAGCACATCATTTCATCTCAGTGCATCATGTTCATTTGAGCTCATCTTCATGCCCGAAATGCTGTTGGAAGAGAGCTATTTGAGTTAATTGTCAGATCTGCTGCACCAAATAGCGATTTGTCATTTTTGCCATGATTATTGTGTGCATGTTATGCCCCTGAGCTCTACATGTGTTTTGTTATATGTTTTGCCATCTTTCCATAGGTGATATCCATGTATTTTTGTGGTGTGTGTGGTGACTAGCACAAGCTTTCAAAGTGGTGCATTCATTAATGCTGATTTCAGGGACTTAGCAATTTCACCAAGTCCTTGATTTGTTTTTATCATTATGCCATATGTTCATGTTGTTTCCTAGTGATCCGTGCCTCTTTTGAGGATGATCAGTAAGGATGATTTGTTAATCTTGTAGTGCTCTATCCATCTGTGTCTTTGTTTGCAATTATGGAGCACCCTAGCTTGAGTCAATCGAGCTCTACTTTTGCTATTTCGTGAATCTGGGCAGATTGTCTACTTGTTAGTGATTTTGCCGAGGATGTTGTTGTTGATCCGTGCATGCTATATTGTTGTTCTTGCCATGTCTAGCTTATATATTGTGTATTCTTGATGGGTGTATGCTTAGATTGTCATGCCTTTCTCTGTAGTGAGTGCATCGAGCTCGTAAACATGCCTACTCGCTAAGATATTTGCATGCTCCAGTTTTTCTCTAAGTCTGTAATCTGATTATGTTTTTGCCATGTTCACATGCGTGCAATTGTATTTTCCGATCCCTTTTGGTTCAAGGTCACTAAGGGATTTTTGTTAAGCTCTTTGAGTAGCTCCATGCCATGCCTTGCTTTGCCATGTTAAGTTCTTGTAGCATATAGTTTTCATGCTCCAAAGTGTGCTATCTGATCTGAAATTCCAGGCTTGTGTTAATTTCACCAAGTCTGAAACCTGGTTAACAATTGCACTTTTGCCATGCTTGTTTGAACCTGTTAATGGATGAATTGGCCGTAGCTCAGTGTTCATCTTTTGTCAAGCATTATGAGTGGATCCCTTCCATGTATTTTTGTTGCCATGTTGGAGTGCTGTAGAATATTTATCTTGATGCATTTAGATGGCTACTTGTTGTTTATCGCAGACCTGTGTCATATTTAAATCGCTTGCCATTTCCAAACCGTGCATCCGATTCCGGTGATCTTTATATCAATTTCAACCGAAATCACCCCACCTTTCCAGCGGCACTCTTGGATTTCCAAGTTGAGGCCAGGTTCGTTCATTCCTTGTCAAATCTTGCATATGCATCACATATCGCATCTCGCATAGCATACCATGTTTGCATCATGTTGTTTGAGCTTTGCACGTGGTTGATTGTATTCCTTTTGCTTGTTTGTCTTGTTTGGGTAGAGCCGGGAGACGAGTTTGCTAACGAGGAGCCCGTTGAGTTTGCTTTCGAGGATCCAGTAAACTCTGACAACTTTGCAGGCACGATGATCATACCCTCGAAATCACTTCTATCTTTGCTTTGCTAGATGCTCGCTCTTTTGCTATGCCTATGCTACGATGCCTACCACTTGCTTATCATGCCTCCCAAATTGCCATGTAAAACCTCTAACCCACCATGTCCTAGCAAACCGTTGATTGGCTATGTTACCGCTTTGCTCAGCCCTCTTATAGCGTTGCTAGTTGCAGGTGAAGATTGGAGATCGTTCCTTGTTGGAACTTTATTATCTTGTTGGGATATCACTATATTATCTTGGTATATTAATGCATCTATATACTTGGTAAAGGGTGGAAGGCTCGGCCTTTTGCCTAGTGTTTTGTTCCACTCTTGCCGCCGTAGTTTCTGTCATATCGGTGTTATGTGTCGTGGTTCTGACTCTGACAGTGATGTAGGGGGGTATGTATGGAGAGGCTAGATCTTAGCTATGGAGGAGTGTGGAGTGCATCCATGTTCCGGCGGCGAAGCTCCTCCCGCTGCAATGACATGAGAGGCTCGGGGAGATACTCCTCATGAGGACGCGACGGGTCGCCCCATCCGCGCCTCCGTCAGCGCGGGGGAAACCGGGAGGACTGTGTGGCCCATCGATCACCAGAACCTCTGCAGCTGGGTCACTGCTGTCGCATTCGGATGCGGTCTCTGCGGAGCCAGTCGAACAGGCCGTAGAGGGATTCGTCGGGCTCGATTGCCGCGACTTCTGGGGTGGCCGACTGGCGGGCCACCGCATGCCTCACCCACCTCTGAAGCCTCGACCGACCGGAGCGCTTGCGCCGGCGATAAACAGGGCGGGGAGATGCCACAGGAGCCGACCGATACTGGGTCGACAGCTGCCGCAGGAGGACGCCACGGACGCATGCGCGAAAGTGCGTCGCCCAGCGGACGGGGAGCGCGTCGACGTCGAGTGGAGCCTCCTGAAGCCAAGCGGAGTCGTCGGCGATGAACGTTAGCGCGTCGAGACGGATCTCGCGGCCCTCCACCAAAGCTCCGCCCGAAACCATGATCAAAGAGATCAGAAAAAATCGCAACTTCTCCAACTAGGCGCTAAGACTCCTCGCCCCACGGTGGGCGCCAACTGTCGTGGTTCTGACTCTGACAGTGATGTAGGGGGGTATGTATGGAGAGGCTAGATCTTAGCTATGGAGGAGTTGTAAACACACGAGGATTACGAGTTCAGGCCCTTCTCGGAGGAAGTAACAGCCCTACGTCTCGGTGCCCGGAGGCGGTCGACTGAATTATGTGTGTATGAATAACAGGGGTGCGAACCCTTGATACTGGGGAGGGGGTGGCTTATATAGAGTTCGCCAGGCCCCTCCAGCCCTCAGTAATGCAGGGTTTAAAGTACATTAAGACTGGGGGTTACTGGTAACGCCCCTAATAAAGTGCCATGATGACCATAAAAGCTACTTAATGACCGACCATTTGCGTGCAGGGTGACTTTAGATCTCCCGGCAGTCGAGTGGTTGGATCTTGGTCGAGTGATTGCTTCGTGGTCGAGTGTCTTGAATCCGTCGAGTGGGATACCTCCAAGTCGATTGAAAGGTGACTTCTTCTAGGGATGCCCTTGGGTAGGGTACTTAGGACAGGTCCATGCCCCTACCCTAGGTACATAGCTTCATCATTATGTTCCTGGATTTTGCGTTCCTTACGCGGTTGGGTAATAATGGGAACCCCTTGACAAATCGCCTTGAATAAAACTCCTCCAGCAATGCCCAACCTTGGTTTTACCATTTGCCACCTAGCCTCTTTTTCCCTTGGGTTTCCGGAGCCCAAGGGTCATCTTATTTTAGACCCCCCCCCCCGGGCCAGTGCTCCTCTGAGTGTTGGTCCGACCAAGCAGACTGCGGGGCCACCTCGGGGCAACTTGAGGTTTGGTTTTACTCGTATGATGTCTCATCTGAGTGTGCCCTAAGAACGAGATATGTGCAGCTCCTATCGGGATTTGTCGGCACATTCGGGCGGTGTTGCTGGATTTGTTTTGACTTGTCGAAGTTGTCTTGTAGAACCGGGATACCGAGTCTGATCGGAATGTCTCGGGAGAAGGTATATCCTTCGTTGACCATGAGAGCTTGTCATGGGCTAAGTTGGGACTCCCCTGCAGGGATTTGAACTTTCGAAAGCCGTGCCCGTGGTTATGGGCAGATGGGAATTTGTTAATGTCCGGTTGTAGGTAACTTTAACTTTAACTTAATTAAAATGAATCAACGGCGTGTGTAACCGTGATGGTCTCTTCTCGGCGGAGTCCGAGAAGTGAACACGGTGTTGGAGTAATGCTTGCCGTAGGTTATTCTATAGTTCTTCGTTCGTGCTTTGCCTTGTTTTCTCGCTCTCTTTTGCGAACAAGTTAGCCACCATATATGCTAGTCGCTTGCTGCAGCTCCACATATTACCTTGCCTTACCTATAAGCTTAAATAGTCTTGATCGCGAGGGTGCGAGATTGCTGAGTCCCCGTGGCTCACAGATTACTTCCAAACCAGATGCAGGGCTCGATGACTCCGTTCCAGATGATGCGCTTGAGCTCAAGTGGGAGTTCGATGAAGCCTCCCGTCGCTACTATGTGTCTTTCCCTGATGATCAGTAGTGGTGCCCAGTTGGGGCGATAGGGACCATGTCGCATGTTGGGGTTGATCTTTTATTTTGGTACCGTAGACAGACCATGAGTGTATTGGATGTTGTAATGCTATTTATGTACTTTGTCTGACGTGGCGAGTGTAAGCCAACCATGTAGCTTTCCCCTTATTATCTATTTACATGGGTTGTTGTGAAGATTACCTTACTTGCAACATTGCTTTCAATGCGGTTATGCCTCTAAGTCGTGCTTCGAAACATAGGAGATATAGCCGCATCGAGGGCGTTACAAGTTGGTAATCAGAGCCTTCCCCGACCTTAGGAGCCCCATTGCTTGATCAATTTAGCGGACGAGTTGAGTCTAGAAAAATGTTTTGAGTCATTTAGGAATTATATATCGGAGAATTTAGGAATTCTTTTTACTCCTCAGTCCCTTCATCGCTCCGGTAAGGCATCCTGACATAGAGTTTTGACTCTTCTCTTCTCAAATTTCACTAAAGGCCTCCTCAGCTCACCGACAAGTTGGCACCACCTGCGTAGAAACCCGACATAGCTTCAATGCATGGTCAACAGTTTGATGCCTCTGCTCCTATAGCCCAGCAGTCTGTCACTACAGCACCGCCAGCTCAGCGGTCCGGCATAGATAAACAGTCTGCTAAGAAGTCCATCCAAGCTTCATAGTCTGCTCGGCAGTCTACCGTGCAGGCAACCAGATGTTCTGCCAGATGCTTCAAGTACCAAGAAGGAAGTGGCCAAAAAGGCTACACCCATGGCCATGAGGAAGCGCAGCGGGGAAGTGAAGAGGAAAGAGAATGATTGCCTCTTACTTAAAGCACTCATCGCCCAGAACAAAATTAACAGTAGCTTGTTCGAATCGGGGAGTAATATTATTTCTGACGCCATGGATGATGAAGAAGTAGAATTGTTGCTTGCTAAAAGAAAAGCAGACGTACTTGAAGCACACAATTACGTCCATGGCCAGCCATTTCTTGTTGGCGAATACTTTAATGAGTGCAGCTCCAGTTGCCGCGAGTTACATGAATATTGCATGGATCAAATGTCATAAGTTCATCACCATTTGCTAGTCCACTACAACAGAGATCATTTCCAACACAATGTTGGTTCCATCACTGTGAGTTTCGAGGACTTACATCTCTTCTTCAACTTCAACGTGCTCGATGCCACTCTTGTTAGATGCGTGATTTTGTAAGTACTTAACAAACTCTTATAAACTTCTCCGTACAAGGCTGTAAATGATAAACAACTAACTGCATTTTATTTCTCTCAGGGGATTTAACCCGCAGAGAAGACAAAGTGAGAGTGTGTATTTCATAGATCCTGCATTAGCAAATGGCACAGCATTGCATGAAAAGGACCAATGGGACTGGGCCGTTAACACGGTCGTCCGTATCTTTCAAAACATGTCCCATGCAGAATCATTTCTCTAGCCATATCATGAAGGGTAAGTCAAGTAAACAACCACACATACACTGATTGTCTTTCAGATTTCGACATCATTCCTAAGTTCATGGCTTTCTTAATATGTAGCAATCACTGGATATTGGTATTCATTGTTCCACAGAAGAACACAGTTTACTACATCGATTCTCTCAGAGAGTCAACAAACGCTCAGGATCTGACGCATCTTCGACAATTCTTGGATAAGTATTGAATTCTATGATGTTGAAATTAATTTGCATTCATATCTGGTTCAATAATTGATGTTGTCAAAATTCATCATCATTTGCAGTGTGCTTGCATTGTTGGAAACTAAAACAGGGAACCTGTTCAAGAGGAAACTACCTCTGCAGCACGAGATCGTTTCTCCAGTAACACACTGAAATCCATTATTTTCGGAAAATTTATCCAACAGTCTGCAAATACCTTTCCTTACGCTAGTCAAATGTCCAAGCTTCTAAATAAACCTCTTTTTATTTTGTCCAAAGAAAAAATAATGCATCTAACACCGGTTAGGTTGTTCCTAACAGGACAAATACATGATTAATTCTGTACAAAATATTTCAGTGTCCTTAGCAAGAAGCAGGGACCAACCTTTGTGGATACTATGTTTGCAGACACATGATCTCCATCTGCAAATCTGTTGATAGTTGTGACGATCCTCACGAATTTGTATCAGTAAGTCTATCTTAAATAATATCTTCTACTCCACTCATATGGCACATTCTGATCTTAAAAATACTACAGCTCATCTTAAAACCGAGGACCCCTGAACCGCTCCCGGTTGGTGAATTACTAATGGTTCAGAGATTTATCAGCGACTTTTTCCTGGATCACTACATCAATCCCACTGGTGAGAATGAAGATTTCAGCATGCCTTCTCCTGAAACATTGAGTAAGAGTTAGCCGCTAAACGTATAATGCATGGATCCATTGTTTTCCATCTGATAAGTTTTTCGTATTTCCTACACTATGACTAATTATGTAATGCATACATGTGTGGACAAATCATTGAAATTTAGCTACCATATGTTCAATTGCAATTGTTGCGAAATCTGATGAATGTTCTTCCTGTGGACACTATTTATTCAATTGAATATTGTGGCGAATTTGCTTTTTGCGTGCCGATTCAAAATGGGATATTTTAGTTTTAACCTGGCAATTGCTCCGCACACGGTTCAAGTAAATGAGTGTGTGCAATCCACGTCGGAAAGCATACGTCAATCGTATTGGAACCGTCCATGATACACAGAAGATCGCAAATGATTCGCAGCGATACTACGTGTGCATAGGTTCTCCGGAACCATTTGTGATATCGCATTATCGCACACGAGAACTGGGATTAAACCGTGCCCAATGCAAAATACAACCCTAGTCGTATTTTTTTCAGGAAACATGTGGGTTCCCAAACGAAAAGCACACGTCACTCTTGCGGCAACCGTCAGTGATACCTAACAAATCACAAATGGTCTGCAACACTTGTGTGTGTGCAAAGGGGCTCCTGAACCGTTTGTGCTAGAACATTATCGCAGACGGTAATTGTTGGAAAATGTGTGTGATGGAGTCTAGCATGGCAGACGGGTTACGCAGAAAACTCTTGTGCGATAGGGCACAAATCACACACGGTTCATATGTTGGCCCGTGTGCCTTACATACTGTTTCCCAAATGGTTCGTTACGACAGACCGTATGGTTTCACTGCGTCATTGGAAACGCTTAATCACCGATACCAAACATGTGAAAGAATTTAGTGTGTGTTGCATCGCACACGATTACATTTTGGAAGGCCTCTGGATCACTGTTCCATATTACCGACGGTTTCTGGGTCGTGTGGGAAGGACCCCCTATCGCACACACTCACTTGGCGATGGTTCCGAAGGCCGTCGCAGAAAGGGGTAAAAAACCATTTGTTTAGGACCGACACGCACCAGTGACTACTAATCCAAACTTGGACACTTTAGTTTGGATTAGTAGTATTTTCGATCCGCACCATGTTGCCTCCACTTGCATTTAATCCACATTTATTTCACCCTACTGATATATATAATAACTCATCATGCTCATAATGATATAATAACTCCACATCGTTTTCATAATAACAAGTTATACTCATCATCATCATAGTCATCTAACAACTTCTACTCGTTATCATAATAACAAGTCATACTCATCATCATCATAGTCATCTAACCAACCCTTGTTAATTGTTCTTAGCACATGATCATGAGTATTAGCTAGGACCTGCTACCCTCTCTAAGTAAAATAGCATAAAGCAACATAGCCCCCCATGAGCTGAAGTAAGAGGAAGCGACCCCCACGACAACAGTCGGGATTCTTCCTCTCTGATATTTCGACAGTATATGGTGGACACTCAAGTAGCATTGATAGACTGAAAGTCAACCCGTGAGATTAATCAACACTATGGCAAAACATATATAGGCGTCAGACGACTATTGAGGATATGCCGATGATCTTGTGGGTGTCGTTGAGCGGCACGTCGGTGATCTTCCCTACACAAAATAAAATAAATATGTGAGCTATGCTTGATACGCTATCCAAATCTTTATTATTGTTCACCATGGGTTGACTTTCAGTCTGTCGAGTCTTCCTTCTCACGTGGTGTATATGGTGGGCACTCCCTCTCTAATATATTCGACCGTCGGTGATGGTCGCTCCTCCACTCGTTCCCGAGTGCATTACACCAAAATGTCTAGCACATGAGAACGAAGGAAAAGTGACCCCACGACAACAGTCGAGATTCTCCTTCCTCTCTCATATATGGTGGACACTCCCTCATTGATTCTTCGACCGTCGGTGATGGTCGCTACTCCTCCTTCTCGTAGTGCATAACAAAGGTCTAGCACAAGGAGAAGAAGGAGAAGCGACCCCCATGACAACAGTCCGCGTTCTTCTTCTCTCATATATGGTGGAGACTCTCGCTCACTGATTTTTTGACTGTCATGTATGGAGCCCTGACAGACTTAAAGTCAACCCGAAATGTCGTTTAATTCTCTTTCTAGAAAATCCGAGGTACTCGATATTTCCTACATATTCTAGAACAAGTCATGCTAAAATTCACGGAAAAATCCGGCATGACCTTTGCTAAAATAGGACATATCGAGCTACTGAAATTTGTCGGGACGAATATGAATCAACACTCCGGCAAAACTTAGGCCACTCGGATTTTCCCTGCGATATAAAGATGTGCATACACATTGTCATAGATACTTATCTACTAGTAGTACATCTATGAAACCACATAGACCACATATACCATGTTTACTCAGTATAGACGATGGTTGTCGACTGGGCGGGTGTCGTCGGTGATCTTCTGGGCGTCATCGACCAGCTCGTCGGTGATCTACGAACCCTACGCCACATGAGCACTCACACATGAGCATTCAAACTTGTTGCTCATTGCATTTCAATGGTTCCAAATATTAACAAAAACATTTTAATATATCTTATAATCCGAACATTTCATTCGGACAAGAAGCATAACTAAATAGGACCATCATACACTTACAAAATACCCTAGTTCGACTCTAGTTCTACTCTATTCAACACTTAATAAAAATTTCATTCGGACAATATAGGTCTCTCTCTCTCTCTCTAAATTTGGCAATGTGATGTTGACATGACAAAATACCCTAGTTCTACTCTATTCAACACTCACTAAAAATTTATATTACTAAAATTGCTATACCTAATTTTTCTTACTATAAACTTTTATTACTAAATTTAATACCTAAACATTTGTATTATTAAAATTTCAAAAACAGAGGGATCAGAGGTGGAGGGAGCAGGAACGAAGGGAGGGGTGAGTGAGGGAGGGAGGGAGGAGGACGGATGAAGCAGTGAGGAGGAGGACGGACGAGGCAGGGAGGAAGGCGGGACTGAGGAGGGAGAGGAAGGTGGAAGGAGGGAGGGAGGGATCGGGAGGTGAAGGGATGAGGAGGGGAGGAAGGTGGAAGGAGGAGGGAGGAGCTACCTCGGTGGAGGAGGAGCAGGAGGGGCGGGCGATGGCGGTGGCTGGGGAGGGCCGGTGCGGGGGAAAGTGAGAGTGGAGTGGAGAGGGGAGAGTGAGGGGCGGACGCGCGGAGAAGATAGGATGGGTTTAGCAGCAGCGCGTGTTAAGGGACAGCACTACTGCTAAACGCCATAGCAGTAGCGCGGGTTTGGGCACACGCTACTGGTAACTTGGGCCCACAAGCCAGGAACATTAGAGCGGTAGTGGTAGCGCTGTTCGGCGTAGGTGCGCTATTGTTATTAGTTTAGCAGTAGCGTGTTTTACCCAGGACGCGCTACTGCTACGGGTAGCCTCGGTGGGTTAGGTCAGAACCACTTAGCAGCAGCGTTGGGCGGGTGACCAGCGCTACTACTATTGGTTACCTGTAGCGCTTGTTTACACCTCGCGCTAATGCAAAGTAGCAGTAGCGGTTGCCCTGTACCCCGCGCTACTGCTAAGATTCTATCTATAAGGTTTCTCCTAGTAGTGTAATCTAGTCACCCAAAATGACATTGACTTTTCTTTTTCTCTCACGCCCCCTAAACTTTCACAATGGAGCCACATCACCCTCTCAACTCAAAAAACAATTATAGTACATAATCCCCTCAACTTTCTCAAATCAGATAAAACAACCCCTCGATCATCTTAAGCTATTTTGGAAGGCTGAACTTTGATAATTGAGCCACATCACCCTCTCAACTTGAAAAATAGTTACAGTACATAATCCCCTCAACTTTGCAAAACCAGATAAAACAACCCCTTGAACATCTTAAGCTATTTTGCAAGGCGTTTTTTGTGACGTGGATAGATGACTCCTTATTGTTGATGCAGAGTAGCTTTTCATCGAGGGCACTACATCCACCTTGTTGCTCCTATTGATATGCCATCACCGAGACGCACCTCAAGCTTGCCGCTCTTGGCGCTTATCCATCATTGCCATTGGCTGCATCGAAATACCGTAGCCAGCTATGTTGAAAGTATACCGATGGTAGAAACATATGGTTGCAGGTGTCAACGAAGTCAAGGAGGAGGATGGTATCAGAGCTCATGGCAACAACAGTGACACAGAAGAAGTCCAGGATCGATGAAGTGTATAGGGATGGAGAGTTGGGAGGTCCATGGGTCCATGCGGAGGTCAAGGGACACATGCCCTCCCTGCGACGGCGCCCCTGACTCGTCCATCACGTGTAGTGGCTCACATGGTAGCTCACTCATCTATTAGTAGGGTCGGACTAAACTTATGCATGAATGGGCCACCATGCGGTGCTTCCGGATTTTTTCTACAAATTATGCCAATAATTCCAATAGAGTTAAGGGGAAAAAATCATCACGCATAGCCACTCTAGTAATATAATGTATGTTCTTTTACACGCAAGTAACACAATAATCTTGAGCATCAAATACAGGGTTCTGAAGTTTTCATGACACAAAAGTTGCATGCAAAATAACTGAGGATCTTGACTGGAATAATCCATCACTCGAAGTAGAATACATGCATATATGCGGCCGGCTGGGTGCCGCGTATATACTTATTTTTCACACTTTCTTCGCCGTCTTCAATCAAGGCAACCATGGGGGCATGAAAGTAGTCATGCATGAGCTATTCAGGGACTCAGGAGGGTACCTGCGGAAAGAGGGGATTAAAAATCAGTTGAATGGCTAAATATATATATGGAGGAAATGCACCTCCTAAGTATGCAACAGTCTTTTATAACAAAATATATGAAATTCGCCCTACAGAAAGTACTCTGCCGCAAAACAATTATACTCCTACAAATTACGGCTGCTACCTCGACAGGTTAAATTTATATCAAACTTCAAACGTAGGATGAGAGTAATACCCTATGTGAAGTGTGGGTTCACCAGCTGCATCAAGGGGGTGGAAGAATCCATTGCCGCCGTGCATCGGCGGCTGCACTTCCGGCTGACGTTCATAGCTCAGTACATTGTTGTTGTGCTCCCAGAGCTGCTGCCCATGAACCTGGTTGCTCTCCTCCAACTGTATCTCTCAAAACAAAATCAAACATTACCTAACCTGTTCGTTTTAAGAGTACCAGTCATGGATTTCTTTTTTTTGCTAGTTGTTCTCAAAGAACAATTAGGGTTACGATGAGTAAGAAAGTAACTGTTTCATTTTGATATCCTTTGAGATGAAATACATATGGAATGTTGCTACAAGAATACATATATGAAATAATTAGACTTGCAATCGCAGAAGTACCTACTTTTATTCGAAGACATTTATTCGCCTCTGAAAACATTTGTTCCTGCATGTTTAATAAATTATGGAGGTCATTCACTAAATAGCTTTTAATACTGTTGGATTTCTGAGAGAGCGTACCCTTCTCTGGAGTTCTGTCAATTGGTCAACCATATGTTGTGTCTAAAATAAGGGGGAAAAAACTTGTTAGGGCGCAAAGCAACCTCATAGTTGTATACACATAAAGGCATTAAGAAAATAACGTAAAGATTTTTCATATGGAGAGATATATCTACTTCAAAAGGAAAAACTCACACTTATTAGCTGGAAAAAATCACTTGTTAAAAATTAAGTAATCAGTACCCTTGTTGTTCGAATGTGCTTCAAGGACGAATCGAGTTGCTTCTCAAGGCTCTCGAGCTCTTTTATGCCTAAGGAATCAAGATCTTCACCAAGCAAATTCCTGGATAAGATGCAAAGAAGTGGTTAATTGTGCTGATAAAATTATTATTTCACCTTTCGACTACACTGAAAAGAAACGATACTATGATTAAAGGGTAAACTCGGATTTGTTGGAATGGACAGGATCACTGGTAGTGATCCATATTAAGTTGAGTATATGCGTACTTTTACTTTTGTGACCTTTGAATGTCACATTTGCAAGCACCAACAGTCTGGTAAAGATCCACCAAACTCTCTAAAAGTTACTACTACCTCCATTCAAAATATAAGACGTTTTTGAGACGGATGTAGTACTTTCTTAAAGTTTCTATTGTATTCCATTTTGAAGGAATATTAATTGCAGTTTGATGCTCAATCTGACAATCACTCAAGCAATCAAAACAATGACTAGTTACTGCACTTAAATTTTGATCATCACTAAAGATATGGTTTCTGATGGTGATATGTTGCAAAAGAGCAACACATTTTGCATTCGTAATTTCTGCTGATTTTAGTTATTTTATATTCAAGATAATGAGTGATAAAGCAACAATATAAAAGAAAGTGTTAAAATAGCTCATTGAAAACACAGCTTACCTTTGTGTTCGCTGTAAATTATCAACCCGTGCCTTTAGTTTCAGGTACTCATTGCGGCTGTTTTTCAGTTGCTGAAAGGAAATAAATAACATAGCACAACTTTACTTCACTAAGAATGATAAGAACAGCAATTTATTGAACATTATGCATCATAAAATTACAAATATACGGATATAATTATGTAAAGAATTAACTGACATCACATGTGATTCATTTTCGCCTTAAAATAACTAAAGAGTGCGTACTTTGTAATGACAGAGAGATTACTTTTGACTCCATCGTATCAAGTCATGTGTAATTTCTTGCATGAAAGAGCACAGGGCAGAAATCAGCACACTAATAACAATTATAATTAGGAGTCATTTTCTGTCACCCTGATGTGTGGTCAGTTCATCCTACCAATTGTAGTGCATGCTTACATTTAAAGATGAAGATGACCCAAGTTTGAGTTAATGGGCTACATATTCCGTAAACCATGTGTAATATATGAATTTGTGTATTTTTAGAGTTTGAGAATCATGGGGCCATAATAGGAAGTGTTTTGGTATATTTGCATGCTTTAAATATTCTTGAGACCTTTCGGGGGTTGCAGATACTTTCCATGTGATATGCATATGATTAATTCCAAACCTAGAATATCATTTATATGTAGGAACAGCTGGTAATATACGCACTGAAAGTACGGAGATTTCTACAGCAAATGTAATTAAGTAGTAAAAATCTTCTTGCCAACTCATGGGTAACAGGTTCTACCTCATTTTCTCTGTTCTGCACAGTAGTTTCAGGTCCTGCATAACTGCATTTTTGATACTTGTCGAGTGTCTTCGTCATGCTACAACATGTCCAATGGCAAAAGTTATATTTCAATCATACTCCCTCCGTCTTAAAATAAATGTCTCAAGTTCGTACTAAGTTTAGCATAAAGTTGTACTAAAGTTGAAACACTTATTTTGGGACGGAGGAATTAGGTTACTAGATATATATAGCCAGGCACCAAAACCGCATGACAAATCTATATGTGAATATTAATGTTAGATTATTTACTGCAGAGCTAGAACAGACGGTGAGGATAAGAAAAGGCACGTGCCAAGTGTAGAGGTAAAGATTCTATGTGTCAGTGGCTAGTACTCTACTTCGCAGTTCAGTTGGGCCTCTAAAATGTTCTTACTACAGTACCAGCCCACGAATCAAAATATCCACCGTGACGCCACAGGATACGCCTGATGAGAAACTTACTTAAACGGTACAAAGTGATAATGAAGGTTACCCGCAGAAAAACAAGTGGTAATGAAGGGAGTGGAGTAGTGGACAGCTACTCACTAAGAATTGATCGAGAGAAATGATGCCCAAACTAGACATCTTTCGAACATGAATTAAGTAACTCTATTTTTTTTGTTGGTCGTAAAACTATCTTAGGAGTATCAGTCCGTAACTAATGACCCGTGTTCTCGTAAAATTCTACCCAACCTAATTTTGGGTTGCTAGCATGTGGGCTAGCCTTTTCTTGGATTCATATGTCAGCCGCTCCAAAGTCAGGGAGTTTAAGTTAAAGAATCTCTGTCTCAAATCAAAATATGCACAGTGCTGCAGTGGCGACATGAGATAACTTGTTGAGATGCTGACTTAAAAATAACATTATGTACTAAAAGAAAGGGGTACACAATAGTGTGTACCGAGAGCAATAACACATTAGAAACAAAAATACAGAAGAACATAGGGTGTACGCGGTTGCACCAAGGTTGTTCCTGACTCCCCGATCCTTGCGTACCAGGAATCTTCACACTAAGTGATGAGTAATTTTCAGTCCAGCTTTTTAGTGCAAACCACACAAAATATATGTGCTAGTTTTATGTGTGTGCTAAAATGTCATTAGCTCCCATGAATGCTCACTTGACAACTGAGTGAATGGATGCGCTCGAGGGAATTGATTGAAATTTAACATTTTTTTGGCTAAAGAAAACCTCAATTAACAAAAAAAAACACGTAACAATAACTTATATTTCTGCAATGCAAGTTAATTACTTCTACTCCTACCTAACACGTGGTGCACACAAGTCAATTCAGAAAACATGGAGTCAAACTTTGTGACTTCACAAATTGTTTACACTGCTAAGGAGAAAATTAGTTTATCTTGAACAAAGCACTGACAAAATCGTAATAATACTTTTCTACTAACATGTACATTCTAAATAAATATGCTAACGATGGTATAATGTTTAAGACAATGTGTACCTTGGGAATACTTGTAAGTTTGCAATATATACTATAGGCAATTGTATTGTACAAGATCTTAGGTAGGTATGTGGGCGTGTCCAAAGTTAGAATCAACCATCTTTCATGCATCCATTAATTAGTTCTACTCTCTCGGAAAGCTAGACCAACATTCAAAAATTTCATCATCCCTTAGATGATGATACACTCCCACCAAAGACACTATGACTTCAGCTTTGCATGGAGTTTCACATGTACAGCATCTAGCTACATCAACCTCCGTAGAACATAATTTGCTAATAACTATGAGATGTATAGCAATGGTTGCTACTCACCATGCACATCTGTACACAAACATTTAGTCTTCTGTTTGCAACTTCATTTTGTTTCTATGTTTCTCATCCAAGGTCGGAACCTTCGTTTCGGGGTTACCATAGAAGAAATGGTTTGTAATTAAGGAAACCACCCCACTGGATGCCCGCAAAGTCCACTACATAGTTAGATCAGGGAGTGTCTCGACCGGGAATCCGGGAAAGTACGGTGCACCAAAATGACCAGCAGGGAGGAAACCCTAAAACCCACGGTATTGGGCGGATCCGGCTCGGTAGTCCCTGGAAAGCCGGCGCCAATCCGGCGGATCGTAAGTGCCCCCCTAACCTCGGGACGCTCAATTGCACAGATCCACGCGAAACAGCCGTCCCTCGCGCGCGGCACCTCAGCGACGTAGCTGGACGGAGCTTGGTGACGTGACGCGCAAGGGGACGCCATTTCATGGGCAGATCTGGCAAGATGACTCGCGCGCGCACGATTTGAGCGAACGGACAAGCGCGTGTGTATACCTCTGGGTGCTGCAGAACTCGTAGAGCTTGCCGCGGTTGGAGAAGACGATGAGCGCGACCTCGGCGTCGCACAGCACGGAGAGCTCGTAGGCCTTCTTGAGCAGGCCGTTCCTGCGCTTGGCGAAGGTGACCTGGCGGTTGATCTTGTTCTCGATCCGCTTCAGCTCCACCCTCCCCCTCCCCATGGCTGACTCCGCTGCTTCCTCCACCTTCCCCGTCCCTAGCTAGCTATGCTGCAGCAACCATACACACACACCACCACCACCACCAAGCGTACTACTCGTAGCAACAAGGGAGAGGAGGGGAGGAAGATAAGGGGGTGGGAGGAGCAGGCAGGCAGGCAGCTGGCTGGCTAGCCTGGTAGGGATTAAAGCGAGAGATGATGGGTGCAGGGGAGGAGCCAGTGGGCACAAGGGGGGCTCCGCGGGGTGCCGTTTTTGGCAAAGGATGAGTAGGGGGGAAACCCTAGAGGACCAGCAGCGTAGCGCGTTTCCGGAAGGCTAGGGATGGGATGGGCCGCGCGTCGCGTCCGTCCGTCCCCGTCCCCGTCGCCATCCATCCTTAACTCCTCCTCCACGCCCTGCTTTATTCGCTAGCTTTTTGCACTCCAAGCACGGCTAGCTCCACACACACAAGCACGCTCCCGTTCTGCTCTCTCTCTCGCTCGCTCGCTCTCTGACACGGTCACACCGAGGCGCTCGCAAGACATGGCGCTGCAGCGGATCCGCAGGAAGCCGCGGTGAGGGATTTTTTCAACGGCTGGTCGGTTGGCGAGCCGTCCGATCGGCGCGGCCGATGGCCCTGCGGTCGACACGTGGTGCGTTGCGGATCCTGGCTGGCTGCCCGCGTACGTAACATGCATGCATGTCCCGGCCCACCACATATGCGCCCACAGCGGAGGTTGATGCGTCTTCCCCGGCCGGGGTCCGGGCCCGTACGGCGGCACCCATCGGCCAAGCGACCGCACGCCGGTGCATTCATGCATGGCATGGGCACGAACAGCCGATCCACCGGGAGGACACTGTTGCTTCCATCTGCCGCGCACGAAGACGACGGGATCCCCGGGCCGATGTTCCTCGGCGAGTAAAATCCTCGATGAGCAGAACCAAAAAATGTGGCTGATAATTCGATCGGTTCACGTGGCGGGTGCGGACTGGCATTTGCTGCACTAATCAGCGAGAGAGCGGGCCGGCGCGTGGTCGTTTTACAACCCGGCGTAGCGTACGGGAGCCAGCAACCTTCGTGTCCAGGCTCGGGCTTCAGACCGGACAAAGGAACGTACGTCGCGCAGAGCATGCCAGCGAGTGACCGATTTGATGGCTCCATCGATCGGGCGGGACCCGGGCATTCGGCGAACGGTATGAGACCTATGGTGACGTGAGTTCGACGTATGCCGTCCAAAGGAAAATGGCGTGTGGTGAGAGCAGTGTCGCTCAAGTGCTGCCTTTGCTGATGGCTGCAAGAGTAGAGTAAACTAACGCAGTCTGGTCGTGTCGGGTCCGGTTCTCTGGCGGGAACCCAGAAGGACGTATTCCGCATTAGAGCGTGTAAACTAACGCCTAAAAACAATGCTCCAACAGATAATGTATATATATTTTTTACTTAGGTTTTGCTCTAGATGTACAATAGCACTTGATAATTCAAATTTGCTAAGCTAACCGTGCTGGAGCAAAACGCAATCATCACCACACGCACGACTAGCACCCCCAGGTACTAAACATACAACTAGCACCCCCCCAACTAGCTAGCATCAACTACAAGATATAATCAACACTACTAGCATCCCTCAGGTACCAATATGAGATGTGATACAAAGACTGAGAACAAGAGATGAAATAGGGTTTTGAGATGAGATGATGCTGGTGAAGATGTTGATTGGGATGAGTTCTACCACAGTGAGAGGAATGTTGGTCATGATGAGGACTTCGATATCCCACTCCTGGAGGGAAGTTTCCTCTGGAGAATCGCTCTGCCAAAGAGCAGAAGTGCTCTGCCTCTGTTTCCGCCTCGAGACGGCAGCGGAAGGTCCCGAAAGTCTTCTTATTTATTTTCTAGGGTAAATGGCTTTATATAGGAGAAGAACGTCGGGAGGTGACCTCCGTGGGCCCCATAAGCCCAGGTGGCGCGGCCTGGGGGTGGTCGTACCCCTGCACTTGTGGCCCACCGAGGCTCTTCTTTGGTATTTCTTTCTTCCAGTATTTTTTATATATTATAAAATAAATCTATGTAAAATTTCACTTCATTTTGAGCTTCGAAGAATTGTATTTTTGTTGTAGCTTTTTCAAGTCAGAATTCTAGCTGCCGCTAATCCCTCCCCTTTGATGTATCTTGCATTTTAAGAGAGAAAGGCATTAGAATTGCATCATAATATGAAATATAACTTGAAAATAAGATAAATAATGGTGGGAAATCGTGATGCAAAATGGACGTGTCAGGAACCTCTCCTGGTAATGACACCCACATTAACCAGCGTTAGCGAGCAGTGATCCGAGATAGCAGAGGATTGTGGGAGTAGCTTGGCCGCGGTGAATATCAATTCCCATTCTACATTGCATAACGCTCGATCCAGTCTAACTAGCGTGGGCATAGCTTGCTCGTTGCTCCATGTGAACTTATGGCCGGTGAGAGGAATTTCATTAAGAATTGATCTGTTAAGAGTTCTCTTAAAATGATCCATTGATACGTCTCAAACCTATTTATAATTTTTGATTATTTCATGCTATTATATTATCTATCTTATATGCTTTATATGCACTTTATGTCATTTTTGGGAAGTAACCTATTAACTCAGTGCCCAACGATAGTTCCTGTTTTTGCCTATTTTATTGTTTTGTAGGAAAATCATACCAAATGAAGTCCAAACACGATTAAACTTTACGGTGATTTTTTCTAGACCAGAAGGGACCCTAGAAGCTTCAGGGGGAGACCAGACGATGCACAAGAGAGCCACAAGCTCCACCCAGACTTGTGGCCTCCTCGTAATTCCATTTGTCCTAATTCCAAGACAATAAATTCCCTAAAATCCAAAAACCACCAGAGCGAGACCCGAAACAATAATTCCGCCATCGCATGCCTCTGTTCTTCCGCGATCTATCTGGAGGCCTCCGTTGGTACTCTTCTGGAGGGGGAATTGATCACGGAGGGCCTCTACATCAACCTTACTGCCTCTTCGATGATGTGTGAGTAGTTCCTCACAGGACCTACGGGTCCATAGCAGTAGCTAGATGGCTCCCCCTCTCTCTGATTTTAGTATAATGTTCTCTTTAGAGATTGATTCGATGTAATACTTTTGCGATGCATTTGTTGGGATCCAATGAATTGTGGGTTTATGGTCAGATTATTCATTGAAAGTAACTGATTATTTTTTGAAATTTATTATGTGTTATTGTTGTAACTATGTAATGCTTTCTGGCCTATGAGTTTTCTTTGGCCAAGTTGATGAGTTGATCTTTAGTGGAAGTGGTGCATAGTAGTACGTTCGATCATGCGGTGTTCTCACCTCGTGACAGAAGGGGTAGGGAATCACGTGTTTGTATTATTGCTACTAAGGGTAAAACGATGGGGTCCAATCATATTGATTGGTCTTATTTTGTCTACATTATGTCATCATGCTTAAAGCATTACTCTGTTTATTATAAACTTAATACCTAGAGAGGAAAGCATAGATGCGCTCTCGAAGTGGAGTAATAGTAATACATGCAGAATCGTTTCGGTCTACTTGTCACGGACATAATGCCTATGTGCTGATCATGCCATGAATAACATCATAACTATGTGGTTTTCTATGAATTGCCCAACAGTAATTTGTGTACCCACAGTTGCGATGTTCTTGAGAGATATGCCTCTAGTGAAATCTATGGCCCCGGATCGCATTCACTTTATATTACTAAACCCTAAATACCTTGCTGCAATGTATTTACTTTTATTTAGTTTTGCAATTTATATGTCTATCACTATGAGAATTAATCCTTGAATTAACGAGTACAAGGGGATTGACAACCCTCTTGCTTACATTGGGTGCAAGTATTTGTTTGTGCGTGTGCAGGTATTGATAGTTATTTGCGTGAATCTCCTATTGGTTCGATAAACCTTCGTTCTTCACTGAGGGAATACTTTCTGGTACTATACTACATCACCCTTTCCTCTCCAGGGAAATCCCAACGCCTATCACAAGTAGCATCAATCCATCAGCAACACTCTGACATTGTTTTTGTCCTATGGGTCTTTGGTAAGGTTGAAATCCCCTATTACTACCCAAGGACGCACGAGCTCCATGAGGAAAGCAGGCTTCCTATGATCATCCTACTCCACACAAGTTTGGATTCCTCCATACAAACTATGGAGTAGGATGATCTTTCGATCATAGCTCAGGTGGTCGCGCATCTAGCAAGTTTGTTAAGGCTCTCACATTCGAACTTAGAAGGGACATTTTTTTCATTCATGGGAAACAAAGCGGGCAACAACACGATAGGCAGGAGTGGCGTAGGCCCCCAGCGACGGGATACAGATGATGCGTCTCCAACGTATCTATAATTTTTTATTGTTCCATGCTATTATATTATCTGTTTTGGATGTTAATGGGATTTATTTTACACTTTTATATTATTTTTGGGACTAACCTATTAACCCAAGGCCCAGTGCAAATTGCTGTTTTTTTTGCCTATTTTAGTGTTTCACAGAAAAGGAATATCAAACGGAGTCCAAACAGAATGAAACCTTCAGGAGCATGATTTCTGGAACAAACGTGATCCAGAAGACTTGGAGTGGACGTCAGGAAACAAACGAGGAGTCCACGAGGCATGGGGCGCGCCACCCCTCGTGGCTCAACTGACCTACTTTTTCCTTCTATATATGTTCACATACCCCGAAAACATCCAGGAGCACCACGAAACCCTATTTCCACCGCCGCAACCTTCTGTACCCAAGAGATCCCATCTTGCGGCCTTTTCTGGAGCTCCGCCGGAGGGGGCATCGATCACGGAGGGCCTCTACATCAACTCCATGGTCCCTCCGATGATGTGTGAGTAGTTTACTTCAGACCTTTGGGTCCATAGTTATTAGCTAGATGGCTTCTTCTCTCTCTTTGAATCTCAATACAAAGTTCTCCTCGATCTTCTTAGAGATCTATTCATTGTAACTCTTTTTGCAGTGTGTTTGCCGAGATCCGATGAATTATGGGTTTATGATCAAGTCTATCTATGAACAATATTTGATTCTTCTCTGAAATCTTTTATGCATGATTGGTTATCTTTGCAAGTCTCTTCGAATTATCAGTTTGGTTTGGCCTACTAGATTGATCTTTCTTGCAATGGGAGAAGTGCTTAGCTTTGGGTTCAATCTTGCGGTGCTCGATCCCAATGACATAAAGGGAAAGGACACGTATTGTATTGTTGCCATCGAGGATAAAAATATGGGGTTTATATCATATTGCTTGAGTTTATCCCTCTACATCATGTCATCTTACCTAATGCGTTACTCTGTTCTTATGAACTTAATACTCTAGATGCATGCTGGATAGCGGTCGATGTGTGGAGTAATAGTAGTAGATGCAGACAGGAGTCGGTCTACTTTTCATGGACGTGATGCCTATATACATGATCATGCCTAGATATTCTCATAATTATTCGCTTTTCTATCTATTGCTCGACAGTAATTTGTTCACCCACCGTAATACTTATGCTATCGTGAGAGAATCCACTAGTGAAACCTATGGCCCCGGGTCTATTTTCCATCATATAAGTTTCCAATCTATTTTACTTTGCAATATTTAATTTCAATCTATATCATAAAAATACCAAAAATATTTATGTTATCATTATCATCTCTATCAGATCTCACTCTCGTAAGTGACCGTGAAGGGATTGACTACTCCTTTATCGCGTTGGTTGCGAGGTTCTTATTTGTTTGTGTAGGTGCGAGGGACTTGCGTGTGGCCTCCTACTGGATTGATACCTTGGTTCTCAAAAACTGAGGGAAATACTTACGCTACTTTGCTGCATCACCCTTTCCTCTTCAAGGGAAAACCAACACATTGGTCAAGAGGTAGCAAGAAGGATTTATAGCGCCGTTGCCGGGGAGTCTACGCACAAGTCAAGACATACCAAGTACCCATCACAAACTCTTATCCCTCGCATTACATTATTTTCCATTTGCCTCTCGTTTTCCTCTCCCCCACTTCACACTTGCTGTTTTATTTGCCCTCTTTTTCCGTTCCCCTTCTCTTTTCTAGTTCATCTCTTTTTGCTTGTTTCTTGTTTGCTCGTGTGTTGGATTGCTTGCTCGTACGATGGCTCAAGATAATACTAAATTGTGTGACTTTTCCAATACCAACAATAAGGATTTTATTAGCACTCCGATTTCTCCTCCTACCGATGTTGAATCTTGTGAAATTAATGCTGCCTTGTTGAATCTTGTCATGAAAGATCTGTTTTCTGGCCTTCCTAGTGAAGATGACGCTACTCATCTAAACAACTTTGTTGATTTGTGTGATATTCAAAAGAAGAAAGATGTGGATAATGATATTGTTAAACTGAAGCTATTCCCGTTTTCTCTTAGAGATTGTGCTAAAACTTGGTTTTCATCTTTGCCTAAAAATAGTATCGATTCATGGAATAAGTGCAAAGATGCTTTTATCTCTAAGTATTTTCCTCCCGCTAAGATCATCACTCTTAGAAACGATATTATGAATTTTAAGCAACTTGATCATGAACATGTTGCACAAGCTTGGGAGAGGATGAAATTAATGATACGTAATTGCCCTACTCATGGTTTGAATCTTTGGATGATTATACAAAATTTTTATGCCGGATTGAACTTTGCTTCTAGAAATCTTTTAGATACGGCCGTGGGAAGAACTTTTATGGAAATCACTTTAGGAGAAGCTACTAAACTCCTAGATAATATTATGGTTAATTATTCTCAATGGCATACTGAAAGATCTACTAATAAAAAGGTGCATGCTATAGAAGAAATCAATGTTTTGAGTGGAAAGATGGATGAACTTATGAAATTGTTTGCTAATAAGAGTGTTTCTTCTGATCCTAATGATATGCCTTTTTCTACTTTGATTGAGAATAATAATGAATCTATGGATGTGAATTTTGTTGGTAGGACCAATTTTGGTAATAACGCGTATAGAGGTAATTTTAATCCTAGGTCGTTTCCTAGTAATTCCTCTAATAATAATGGTAATTCCTACAACAATTCTTATGGAAATTATAATAGATGCCCTCTGATTTTGAATCTAATATTAAAGAATTTATTAGTTCGCAAAAGAGTTTCAATGCTTTGATTGAAGACAAATTGTCTAAGATTGATGAGTTGGCTAGGAACGTGGATAGAATTTCTCTTGATGTTGATTCTTTGAAGCTTAGATCTGTTCCACCTAAGCATGATATCAATGATTCTCTCAAAGCTATGAGAATTTCCATTGATGAGTGCAAAGAAAGAAGTGCTAGGATGCGTGCTAAAAAAGATTGCTTTGTAAAAGCGTGTTCTTCTAGTTTCCATGATAATAATAATGAAGATCTAAAAGTTATTGATGTGTCCCTTATTAAATCTTTGTTTTGCAATATGAATCTTGATAATGATGGGACTGGATATGAGTCAACTTTAGTTAGAAGGCGTCCCAATGATTCGGAGTTTTTAGATCTTGATGCCAAAATTGATAAAAGTGGGATTGGAGAGGTCAAAACTTTAAATAGTAATGAACCCACTATCTTGGATTTCAAGGAATTTAATTATGATAATTGCACTTTGATAGATTGTATTTCCTTGTTGCAATCCGTGCTAAATTCTCTGCATGCTTATAGTAAAAATAAAGCTTTTACTAAACATATCATTGATGCTTTAATGCAATCTTATGAAGAAAAGCTTGAATTGGAAGTTTCTATCCCTAGAAAACTTCATGATGAGTGGGAACCTACTATTAAAATTAAGATTAAAGATCATGAATGCTTTGATTTATGTGATTTGGGTGCTAGTGTTTCCACGATTCCTAAAACTTTGTGTGATTTGCTAGGTTTCCGTGAATTTGATGATTGTTCTTTGAACTTGCATCTTGCGGATTCCACCATTAAGAAGCCTATGGGAAGAATTAATGATGTTCTTATTGTTGCAAATAGGAATTATGTGCCCGTAGATTTCATTGTCCTTGATATAGATTGCAATCCTACATGTCCTATTATTCTTGGTAGACCTTTCCTTAGAACGATTGGTGCAATTATTGATATGAAGGAAGGGAATATTAGATTCCAATTTCCGTTAAGGAAGGGCATGGAACAATTTCCTAGAAATAAAATTAAATTACCTTATGAATCTATTATGAGAGCCACTTATGGATTGCATACCAAAGATGATAATACCTAGATCTATCCTTGCTTTTATGCCTAGCTAGGGGCGTTAAACGATAGCGCTTGTTGGGAGGCAACCCAATTTTATTTTTGTTTCTTGCTTTTTGATTTTGTTTAGTAATAAATAATTCATCTAGCCTATTTTTATATGTGGTTTTATGCTTTTAATTAGTGTTTGTGCCAAGTAGAACCGTTGGGAAGACTTGCGGAAAGTCTTTGCGATCTTGATGTAAAAAACAGAAACTTTAGCGCTCACGAGATTTGCTGCCATTTTTTACTGGAGAGTTCTATTTAGTTAATTATTTTTGAAGATGATTAATACATAAATTACTCACGTCCATCAATTTATTTTAGAATTTTTGGGGTTCCAGAAGTATTCCAAACCTACAGATTACTACATATTGTTCTGTTTTGACAGATTCTGTTTTTCGTGTGTTGTTTGCTTATTTTGATGAATCTATGGCTAGTAATAGAGTTTATGAACCAAAGAAAAGTTGGAATACAGTATGTTTAACACCAATATAAATAAAGAATGAGTTCATTACAGTACCTTGAAGTGGTGGTTTGTTTTCTTTTACTAACGGAGCTCACGAGATTTTGTTTTAAGTTTTGTGTTGTGAAGTTTTCAAGTTTTGGGTAAAGATTTGATGGATTATGGAACAAGGAGTGGCAAGAGCCTAAGCTTGGGGATGCCCAAGGAACCCCAAGGTAAAATACAAGGACAACCAAAAGCCTAAGCTTGGGGATGCCCCGGAAGGCATCCCCTATTTCGTCTTCGTCCATCGGTAACTTTACTTGGAGCTATATTTTTATTCGCCACATGATATGTGTTTTGCTTGGAGCGTCTTGTATGATTTGAGTCTTTGCTTTTTAGTTTACCACAACAATTCTTGCTGTACACACCTTTTGGGAGAGACACACATGAATTGGAATTTATTAGAATACTCTATGTGCTTCACTTATATCTTTTAAGTTGGATAATTTTTGCTCTAGTGCTTCGCTTATATCTTTTAGAGCACGGCGGTGGTTCTATTTTATAGAAATAATTGATCTATCATGATTCACTTATATCATTTTGAGAGTCCTTCAGAACAGCATGGTAAATTACTTTGGCTATAAATTTTAAATGCTAAGAGAAGTTGCATGCTTGATAGTTGTTTTGAGAAATAAAGGTGGTAATATTAGAGGTGTGCTAGTTGAGTAATTGTGAAATTGATGTATACTTGTGTTGAAGTTGGCAAGTCCCGTAGCATGCACGTATGGTAAACGTTGTGTGACAAATTTGAAGCATGGGGTGTTCTTTGATTGCTTTCCTTATGAGTGGCGGTCAGGGACGAGCGATGGTCTTTTCCTAGCAATCTACCCCCCTAGGAGCATGCGTGTAGTCCTTGGTTTTGATGACTTATAGATTTTTGCAATAAGTATGTGAGTTCTTTATGACTAATGTTGAGTCTATGGATTATACACACTCTCACCCTTCCATCATTGCTAGCCTCTTCGGTACCATGCATTGCCCTTTCTCACTTTGAGAGTTGGTGCAAACTTCGCTGGTGCATCCAAACCCCGTGATATGATACGCTCTATCACACATAAACCTCCTTATATCTTCCTCAAAACAGCCACCATACCTAACTATTATGACATTTCCATAGCCATTCCGAGATATATTGCCATGCAACTTTCCACCGTTCCATTTATTATGACACGCATCATCATTGTCATATTGCTTTGCATGATCATGTAGTTGACATCGTATTTGTGGCAAAGCCATCATGCTTAATTTTTCATACATGTCACTCTTGATTCCTCGCAATCCCGGTACACCACCAGAGGCATTCACATAGAGTCATATTTTTTTTCTAAGTATTGAGTTGTAATTCTTGAGTTGTAAGTAAATAAAAGTGTGATGATCATCATTAGAGCATTGTCCCATGTGAGGAAAGGATGATGGAGACTATGATTCCCCCACAAGTCAGGATGAGACTCTGGACGAAAAATAAAATAAAAATATAAAAAAGAGGCCATAAAAAAGGGAAAGAAGGCCCAAATAAAAAAAAGGAGAGAAAAAGAGAGAAGGGACAATGTTACTATCCTTTTTCCACACTTGTGCTTCAAAGTAGCACCATGATCTTCATGATAGAGAGTCTCTTATTTTGTCACTTTCATATACTAGTGGGAATTTTTCATTATAGAACTTGGCTTGTATATTCCAATGACGGGCTTCCTCAAATGCCCTAGGTCTACGTGAGCAAGCAAGTTGGATGCACACCCACTAAGTTTCTTTGATGAGCTTTCATATATTTATAGCTCTAGTGCATCCGTTGCATGGCAATCCCTACTCCTTGCATTGACATCAATCGGCGGGCATCTCCATAGACCATTGATTAGCCGCATCAATGTGAGACTTTCTCCCTTTTTGTCTTCTCACACAACCTCAATCATCATATTCTATTCCACCCATAGTGCTATGTCCATGGCTCGCGCTCATATATTGCGTAAAAATTGAAAGAGTTTGAAAAGGCTAAGTATGAAACAATTGCATGGCTTGTCATCGGGGTTGTGCATGATGAGAGCATTTTGTGTGACGAAAATGAAGCATGGCCAAACTATATGATTTTGTAGGGATAAGTTTTCTTTGGCTATGTTATTTTGATAAGACATAATTGCTTGATTTGCATACTTGGAGTATTACTATTTTTATGTCAACAATAAACTTTTATCTTGAATCTTTCGGATCTGAACATTCATGCCACAATAGAGAAAAATACATTGAAGAACATGCTAGAAAGCATCCCACATCAAAAATTCTGTTTTTAGAATTTACCTACTCCAGGACGAGCAGGAATTAAGCTTGGGGATGCTTGATACGTCTCCAACGTATCTATAATTTTTGATTGTTCCATGCTATTATATTATCTATTTTGGATGTTAATGCGATTTATTTTACACTTTTATATTATTTTTGGGACTAACCTATTAACCCAAGGCCCAGTGCAAATTGCTGTTTTTTTTGCCTATTTCAGTGTTTCGCAGAAAAGGAATATCAAACGGAGTCCAAACGGAATGAAACCTTCGGGGGCATGATTTTTGGAACAAACGTGATCCAGAGGACTTGGAGTGGACGTCAAGAAACAAACAAGCAGTCCACGAGGCAGGGGGCGCGCCTACCCCCCCGGGCGCGCCCTCCCCCCTCGTGGATCAACTGACCTACTTCTTCCTCCTATATATGTTCACATACCCCGAAAACATCTAGGAGCACCACGAAACCCTATTTCCACCGCCGCAACCTTCTATACCCAAGAGATCCCATCTTGGGGCCTTTTCCGGAGCTCCGCCGGAGGGGGCATCGATCACGGAGGGCCTCTACATCAACTCCATGGCCCCTCCAATGATGTGTGAGTAGTTTACTTCAGACCTTCGGGTCCATAGTTATTAGCTAGATGGCTTCTTCTCTCTCTTTGAATCTCAATACAAAGTTCTCCTCGATCTTCTTGGAGATCTATTCGATGTAACTCTTTTTGCGGTGTGTTTGTCGAGATCCAATGAATTGTGGGTTTATGATCAAGTCTATCTATGAACAATATTTGATTATTCTCTGAAATCTTTTATGCATGATTGGTTATCTTTGCAAGTCTCTTCGAATTATCAGTTTAGTTTGGCCTACTAGATTGATCTTGCTTGCAATGGGAGAAGTGCTTAGCTTTGGGTTCAATCTTGCGGTGCTCGATCCCAGTGACAGAAAGGGAAAGGACACGTATTGTATTGTTGCCATTGAGGATAAAAAGATGGGGTTTATATCATATTGCTTGAGTTTATCCCTCTACATCATGTCATCTTACCTAATGCGTTACTCTGTTCTTATGAACTTAATACTCTAGATGCATGCTAGATAGTGGTCGATGTGTGGAGTAATAGTAGTAGATGCAGACAGGAGTCGGTCTACTTGTCACGGACGTGATGCCTATATACATGGTCATGCCTAGATATTCTCATAATTATTCGCTTTTCTATCAATTGCTCCATAGTAATTTGTTCACCCACCGTAATACTTATGCTATCTTGAGAGAAGCCACTAGTGAAACCTATGGCCCCCGGGTCTATTTTCCATCATATAAGTTTCCAATCTATTTTACTTTGCAATCTTTACTTTCAATCTATATCATAAAAATACCAAAAATATTTATGTTATCATTATCATCTCTATCAGATCTCACTCTCATAAGTGACCATGAAGGGATTGACAACCCCTTTATCGCGTTGGTTGCGAGGTTCTTATTTGTTTGTGTAGGTACGAGGGACTTGCATGTGGCCTCCTACTGGATTGATACCTTGGTTCTCAAAAACTGAGGGAAATACTTACGCTACTTTGTTGCATCACCATTTCCTCTTCAAGGGAAAACCAACGCAGTGCTCAAGAGGTAGTAACAGACTGTTGTCGGCACAGATTAAGTAGTCACATGGCACACACACACATCGACAGGTATAGATATCTTGAGGGTTCATTAATCATGGAAACTAGGCAAACATCAGTTAAGGCAACAAGGCGCTCAAGAATCTCTGAGGAAGCGCTCCTCCAAAATTGCCTGAAGCAATGAATCTAGAGGCGAAACTGCAATGGCGAAGACAATCTAACAATCTCCATCAGCTTTGCCACGTTCTCAGGTGGCATGGGGCATGGAAGAACTGAATGCATGTTAGGAGAGTGTCCTTGTTGAAGTCCTTCGCGCGCGTGATGATGTCGCGAGCTTGACGCCATTCGCTGCCTGGGTGTGCCTTGAGGAGGAGAAGTTGGATTGTAGACGCAAAAGCCTGGTACTTTGCCATGAGGCCTTGATAGCTCCAACGAGACGCTGACAGAGAGGCCGCTGTAGGAGGAGGTGTTGGTGCAATAATATGCCTCCTTATGTTTTGGAGTTTGTTGACATAAACAATATGGGACTTATGTGTTTGCTAGTGCACACAGAGTAACATGTCCCTGGAATCAAGAGGAGTTTATTCAAATGCCAAAGATAATCCCATGCATGGTAGTGAAGGTTATCACCGAAGATTATGATAACCAGAGTGACCCCTCAAAAATTCCTGACATGAAGCAATTGGTTCGGTGCTTGTCCGTAGGAAGTGACTGTGACCGAGAAGATTGAAGATGAAGTAAAGACGTAGCATTTATTTTGTTGTTCCTCTTCTCTTTATTGAGTCACATGACCACCATACTACTAAAAAAGGTGTAGCATTTGAAGCTTTTATTCTCAGATGCTAAACCCAAGTCTTATGAAAGTTGCGAGAGAAATCTCTTTGTGTTCCGAGCAAATACTTGCCAGCAAGAGATTGTGATCTTCTTCGCTGCGAGAGATTTGTCTCTGGCCGAGGAGTTAGCATTACTTTTTCCTCAAGTAATATTACCGCTGCTCCTGAAATTCGATCGTTGTGAATGTGTCGGTTGGCCATTGGCTGGACTGCGTGTCCAAAATGGTCATTTCCCACCAGGGAAGGCTGCGACTATAAATAGCCACCCCGCACCGGCTTGTCCGGTGGCTACTCTGTTTGATTGTGAGAAGTTTGTTGAGCAACCCCCTCTCCGGAGTGATTTTAGTTTAAAATCCACCAAGAGAAAATCCCTAGAGCCAAAAAATTAGATAGTGATTCAGCATCACTCGAATCTAAGTCCAGTACGCTCCGCCTATTACTCTTGAGAGCTGCATGTTGGGGAATGCAGTAATTTAAATTTTTTCCTACGCACACGCAATATCATGGTGATGCATAGAAACGAGAGGGAAGAGTGTTTTCCATGTACCCTCGTAGACCGTAAGCGGAAGCGTTATGACAACGCAGTTCATGTAGTCGTACATCTTCACGATCGACCGATCCTAGCACCGAAGGTACGGCACCTCCACGATCTGCACACGTTTGGCTTGGTGATGTCCCATGAACTCATGATCCAGTAGAGTGTCGAGGGAGAGCTTCGTCAGCACGACGGCGTGATGATGGTGATGATGATGCTACCGGAACAGGGCTTCGCCTAAGCACCGCTACGATATGAACAAGGTGGATTATGGTGGAGGGGGGCACATCACACGACTAAGAGATCAATGATCAACTTGTGTGTCTATGGGGTGCCCCCTTCCCCCGTATATAAAGAAGTGGAGGAGGGGGAGGCGGCTGGCCTCCTAGGCGTGCCCCAAGGGGAGTCCTACTCCCACCGGGAGTAGGATTCCCCGCCTTCCCTAGTTAGATTAGGAGAGAAGGAAGGGGAAGGAAGAAGGAAGGAAAGGGGGCCCAGCCCCTTCAGAATTCGGATTGGGCTTGGGGGCCACCCCCTCCTTTCCTCCCTTCTCCTCTCTCCCACTATGGCCCAATAAGGCCCATATACCTCTCGGGGGGTTCCGGTAACCTCCCGGTACATTGGTAAATGCCCGATCTCACCCGGAACCATTTTGATGTCCAAATATAGTCGTCCAATATATCGATCTTTATGTCTTGACCATTTTGACACTCCTCATAATGTCTGTGATCATATTCGGGATTCCGAACTACCTTCGGTACATCAAAACACATAAACTCATAATGCGATCGTCACTGAACGTTAAGCGTGCGGACCCTACGGGTTCGAGAACTATGTAGACATGATTGAGACACGTCTTTGGTCAATAACCAATAGCGGAACCTGGATGCTCATATTGGTTTCTACATATTCTACGAAGATCTTCATCGGTTAAACCGCATAACGATATACGTTGTTCCCTTTGTCATCGGTATGTTACTTGCCCGAGATTTGATCATCGGCATCTCAATACTTAGTTCAATCTTGTTACTAGCAAGTCTCTTTACTTGTTCTATAATGCTACATCCCGTAATGAACTCATTAGCTACATTGCTTGCAAGTCTTATAGTGATGTACATTACCGAGAGGGCCCAGAGATACCTCTGCGACAATCGGAGTGACAAATCCTAATCACGTTCTATGCCAACTCAACAAACACCATCGGAGACACCTGTAGAGCACCTTTATAATCACCCAGTTACGTTGTGACATTTGGTATCACACAAAGTGTTCCTCCCGTATTCAGGAGTTGCATGATCTCATAGTCATAGGAACATGTACAAGTTATGGAGAAAGCAATAACAACAAACTAAACGATCATCATGCTAAGCTAATAGATGGGTCAAGTCAATCACATCATTCTCTAATGATGTGATCCCGTTAATCAAATGACAACTCATGTCTATGGTTAGGAAACATAACCATCATTGATTCAATGAGCTAGTCAAGTAGAGGCAAACTAGTGACAGTCTGTTTGTCTATGTATTCACACATGTACTAAGTTTCCGGTTAATAGAATTCTAGCATGAATAATAAACATTTATCATGATATAAGGAAATATGAATAACAACTTTATTATTGCCTCTAGGGCATATTTCCTTCAGTCTCCCACTTGCACTAGAGTCAATAATCTAGATTACATTGTAATGACTCTAACACCCATGGAGTCTTGGTGTTGATCATGTTTTGCTCATGAGAGAGGCTTAGTGAACGGGTCTGCAACATTCAGATCCGTATGTATTTTTCAAATCTCTGTGTCTCCCTCCTTGACTTGATCGCGGATGGAATTGAAGCACCTCTTGATGTGCTTGGTTCTCTTGTGAAATATGGATTCCTTTGCCAAGGCAATTGCACCAATATTGTCACAAAAGATTTTCATTGGACCCGATGCACTAGGTATGACACATAGATCGGATATGAACTCCTTCATCCAGACTCCTTCATTTGCTGCTTCCGAAGCAGCTATGTATTCCGCTTCACACATAGATCCCGCCACGACACTCTGCTTGGAACTGCACCAACTGACAGCTCCACCATTTAATAAAAACACGTATCCGGTTTGTGACTTAGAGTCTTCCGGATCAGTATCAAAACTTGCATCGACATAACCGTTTACGATGAGCTCTTTGTCACCTCCATATACGATAAACATATCCTTAGTACTTTTCAGGTATTTCAGGATATTCTTGATCATCGTCCAGTGATCCACTCCTGGATTACTTTGGTACCTCCCTGCTAAACTGATAGAAAGGCACATATCAGGTCTGGTACACAACATTGCATACATGATAGAGCCTGGTTGAAGCATAGGGAACACCTTTCATTTTCTCTCTATCTTCTGCAGTGGTCGAGCATTGAGTCTGACTCAACTTCACACCTTGTAATAGAGGTAAGAACCCTTTCTTTTCCTGATCCATTTTGAACTTCTTCAAAACTTTATCAATGTATGTGCTTTTTGAAAGTCTAATTAAGCCTCTTGATCTATCTCTATACATCTTGATGCCCAATATATAAGCAGCTTCACCGAGGTCTTTCGTTGAAAAATTCTTATTCAAGTATCCTTTTATGCTATTCAGAAATTCAGTATCATTTCCGATCAACAATATGTCATCTACATATAATATTAGAAATGCTACGGAGCTCCCACTCACTTTCTTGTAAATACAGGCTTCTCCAAAAGTCTGTATAAAACCATATGCTTTGATCACACTATCAAAGCGTATATTCCAACTTCGAGAGGCTTGCACCAGTCCATAAATGGATTGCTAGAGCTTGCACACTTTGTTAGCACCTTTTGGATGGACAAAACCTTCTGGTTGTATCATATACAACTCTCTTTAAGATATCCATTAAGGAATGCAGTTTTGACATCCATTTGCCAAATTTCATAATCATAAAATGCGGCAAGTGCTAAAATGATTCAGACAGACTTAAGCATCGCTACGGGTGAGAAGGTCTCATCGTAGTCAACTCCTTGAACTTGTTGAAAACCTTTTGCAACAAGTCGAGCTTTGTAGACAGTAATATTACCGTCAGCGTCAGTCTTCTTCTTGAAGATCCATTTATTCTCTATGGCCTGCTGATCTTCGGGAAAGTCAACCAAAGTCCATACTTTGTTCTCATACATGGATCCCATCTCAGATTTCATGGCCTCAAGCCATTTTGTGGAATCTGGGCTCATCATCGCTTCCTCATAGTTCGCAGGTTCGTCATGGTCAAGTAACATGACTTCCAGAACAGGATTATCATACCACTCTGGTGCGGATCTTACTCTGCTTGACCTACAAGGTTCGGTAGTAACTTGATCAGAAGTTTCATGATCATCATCATTAACTTCCTCACTTACTGGTGTAGGAATCACTGGAACGGATTTCAGTGATGAACTACTTTCCAATAAGGGAGAAGGTACAATTACCTCGTCAAGTTCTACTTTCCTTCCACTCACTTCTTTCGAGAAAAACTCCTCTAGAAACGAATATCTTGCCTTTGGATGTGTGATAGAAGGTGTACTCAACAGTATCCCTTTGGGTATCCTATGAAGATACATTTCTTCGATTTGGGTTCGAGCTTCTCAGGTTGAAGCTTTTTCACATAAGCATCGCAGCCCCAAACTTTAAGAAACGACAACTTGGGTTTCTTGCCAAACCACAATTCATAAGGTGTCATCTCAACGGATTTAGATGGTGCCCTATTTAACGTGAATGCAGTCGTCTCTAAAGCATAACCCCAAAACAATAACGGTAAATTAGTGAGAGACATCATTGATCGCACCATATCTAATAAAGTGCGGTTACGATGTTCAGACACACCATTATGTTGTGGTGTTCCAGCTGGCGTGAGTTGCGAAACTATTCCGCATTGTTTCAAATGAAGTCCAAACTCATAACTCAAATATTCACCTCCACGATCAGATCGTAGAAACTTGATTTTCTTGTTATGATGATTTTCCACTTCACTCTAAAATTCTTTGAACTTTTCAAAATTTTCAGACTTATGTTTCATTAAGTAGATATACCCATATCTGCTCAAATCATCTGTGAAGATGAGAAAATAACGATATCTGCCGCGAGCTTCAATGTTCATTGGACCATATACATCAGTATGTACGATTTCCAATAACTCTGTTGCTCGCTCCATTGTTCAGGAGAACGGAGATTTAGTCATCTTGCCCATGAGGCATGGTTCGCAAGTACCAAGTGATTCATAATCAAGTGATTCCAAAAGTCCAGCAGAATGCAGTTTCTTCATGCGCTTTACACCAATATGACCTAAACGGCAGTGCCACAAATAAGTTGCACTATCATTATCAACTCTGCATCTTTTGGCTTGAATACTATGAACATGTGTATCACTACTATCAAGATTTAGTAAAAATAGACCACTCATCAAGGGTGCATGACCATAAAAGATATTACTCATATAAATAGAACAACAATTATTCTCTGATTTAAATGAATAACCGTCTCGCATCAAACATGATCCAGATATAATGTTCATGCTCAACGCTAGCACCAAATAACAACTATTTAGGTCTAAAACTAATCCCGAAGGTAGATGTAGAGGTAGCGTGCCGATGGCGATCACATCGACTTTGGAACCATTTCCCACGCGCATCATCACCTTGTCCTTAGCCAATCTTCCCTTAATCCGTAGCCCCTGTTTCAAGTTGCAAATGTTAGCAACTGAACCAGTATCAAATACCCAGGCACTACTGCGAGCATTAGTAAGGTACACATCAATAACATGTATATCAAATATACCTTTAACTTTGCCACCCTTCTTCTCCGCCAAATACTTGGGGCAGTTCGGCTTCGAGTGACCAGTTCCTTTGCAGTAGAAGCACTCAGTCTCAAGCTTAGGTCCAGACTTGGGTTTCTTCACTTGAGCAGCAACTGGCTTGCTGTTCTTCTTGAAGTTCCCCTTCTTCCCTTTACCCTTTTTCTTGAAACTGGTGGTCTTGTTGACCATCAACACTTGATGGTCCTTCTTGATTTCTACCTCCGCGGCCTTTAGCATTGCGAAGAGCTCAGGAATCATCTTATCCATCCCTTGCATATTATAGTTCATCACGAAGCTCTTGTAGCTTGGTGGCAGTGATTGAAGAACTCTATCAATGACACTATCATCAGGAAGATTAACTCCGAGTTGAGTCAAGTGGTTGTGGTACCCAGACATTCTAAGTATATGTTCACTGATAGAACTATTCTCCTCCATCTTGCAGCTGTAGAACTTATTGGAGACTTCATATCTTTCAATCCGGGCATTTGCTTGAAATATTAACTTCAACTCCTGGAACATCTCATATGCTCCATGACGTTCAAAACATCGTTGAAGTCCCGGTTCTAAGCCATATAGCATGGCACACTAAACTATTGAGTAGTCATCAGCTTTGCTCTGCCAGGTGTTCACATCTGGTGTTGCTCCTGCAGCGGGTTTGTCACCAAGCGGTGCTTCCTGGACGTAATTCTTCTGTGAAACAATGAGGATAACCCTCAAGTTACGGACCCAGTCCGTGTAGTTGCTACCATCATCTTTCAACTTAGCTTTCTCTAGGAATGCATTAAAATTCAACGGAACAACAGCACATGCCATCTATCTACAACAACATAGACATGCAAAATACTATCAGGTACTAAGTTCATGATAAATTAAAGTTCAATTAATCAAATTACTTAAGAACTCCCACTTAGATAGACATCTCTCTAATCATCTAACTGATCACGTGATCCATATCAACTAAACCATGTCCGATCATCACGGGAGATGGAGTAGTTTTCAATGGTGAACATCACTATGTTGATCATATCTATTATATGATTCATGTTCGACCTTTCGGTCTCAGTGTTCCGAGGCCATATCTGCATATGCTAGGCTCATCAAGTTTAACCCGAGTATTCCGCGTGTGCAAAACTGGCTTGCACCCGTTGTATGTGAACGTAGAGCTTATCACACCCGATCATCACGTGGTGTCTCGGCACGACGAACTGTAGCAACGGTGCATACTCAAGGAGAACACTTATACCTTGAAATTTAGTGAGAGATCATCTTATAATGCTACTGCCGAACTAAGAAAAATAAGATGCAAAAAGGATAAACATCACATGCAATCAATATAAGTGATATGATATGGCCATCATCATCTTGTACCTTTGATCTCCATCTGCAAAGCACCGTCATGATCACCATCATCAGCAGCTTGACAACTTGATCTCCATCGAAGCATCGTTGTCATCTCGCCAACTATTGCTTCTACGACTATCTCTACCGCTTAGTGATAAAGTAAAGCAATTACATGGCGATTGCATTTCATACACTAAAGCGACAACCATATGGCTCCTGCTAGTTGCCAATAACTGTGTTACAAAACATGATCATCTCATACAATAAAATTTAGCACTATGTCTTGACCATATCACACCACAACATGCCCTGCAAAAACAAGTTAGTCGTCCTCTACTTTGTTGTTGCAAGTTTTACGTGGCTGCTACGGGCTGAGCAAGAACCGTTCTTACCTACGCATAAAAAACCACAATGCGGTATAGTGAATGCTTTTTGATCTTCAGAAGGAACCCTATTCATTGAATCCGATTCAACTAAAATTAGAGAAACTGGCATCCACCAGCCACCTTTGTGCGAAGCACGTCGGTAGAACCAGTCTCGCGTAAGTGTACGCGTAATGTCGGTCTGGGCCGCTTCATCCAACAATACCGCTGAATCAAGAATCAACTAGTGAAGGCAAGAAATATGTATACACCCACGCCCACAACTCCTTCGTGTTCTACTCGTGCATATAACATCTACGCATAAACCCGGCTCGGATGCCACTATTGGGGAACGCGGTAATTTCAAAATTTTCCTACGCACACGCAAGATCATGGTGATGCATAGCAACAAGAGGGAAGAGTGTTGTCCATGTACCCTCGTAGACCGTAAGTGAAAGCGTTATGACAATGTGGTTGATGTAGTCATACGTCTTCACGATCGACCGATCCTAGCACCGAAGGAACGACACCTCCGTGATCTACACATGTTCGGCTCGGTGATGTCCCACGAACTCATGATCCAGTAGAGTGTCGAGGGAGAGCTTCATCAGTACGACGACTTGATGACGGTGATGATGATGCTACCAAAACAGGGCTTCGCCTAAGCACCGCTACGATATGACCGAGGTGGATTATGGTGGAGGGGGGCACCGCACACGGCTAAGAGATCAATGATCAACTTGTGTGTCTATGGGGTGCCCCTTCCCCCCTATATAAAGGAGTGGAGGAGGGCGAGGGGGCCGGCCTCCTAGGCGCACCCCAAGGGGAGTCCTACTCCCACCGGGAGTAGGATCCCCCCCTTCCCTAGTTGGATTAGGAGAGAAGGAAGGGTGTAAGTGCATCTAGTGCCACCCCTAGTTGGTTTTGGAGTATTGACGACAAACCTAGTTGAGGGACTAATGTGTTTGTGAGAATTGCAGGATAACACAGGTAGAAGTCCCTCATTGATTCGGTTTTACTACCAGAGATGACCCCTAAAAACGTATGAAGACATTGAAGCCAAAGGTGGTATATGAAGATATTCACATTGAAGACTATGACAAAAGAAGACACGTTATGAAGCCTATGGAGCTCGAAGACTTAGATCTTTCGTAATTCTTTTTCTTTTGTGTTGAGTCATAGGAACCACCGTACTGTTAAGTGGGGTCCAGGAGAACCAGTCAGAATGACTGAAGTGATGCCTAAACCAAAAACCTATGTCTTCGAGTGAATACAATGAGAGTGAATCTTGTCCAGAGCCGGACAAGTCAGCTTTGCTTGTAGCCCAAGTAAAGTTGCCATGAGAGTTTGAAATCTGACCGTTGAGACACGTGTCAGTTCCTTAGTGACCCAGGGTCATTTCGGACAAATCAGGTCGGGTTGCCAAGTGGCTATAAATAGCCCACCCCCTACAACCATAAACGGTTGGCTGCTCAGATTTCAGTGCACGGCTTTGGTCGTTTGAGAGCAACCCACCTCGAAGCCTTTGAGAGAAAATTCCTAGCGAGGAGAAAAGCCCTAACCACCCAGAGCCAGAGAACATTGGGCATCACTTAAGTCTTCTTGTCTGTGTGATCTGAAGACTTATTACACTTGAGGACTGTGAATCCTCCAGACGGTTAGGCGTCGCGTTCAGAGCATCCAAGAGACATTGTGGATTGCCAGTGAACGAAGTCTGTGAAGGTTTGGGAGTCTACCTTGAAGACTTACCAGAGTGATTGGGCGAGGACTATGTGACCTTAGCTCAAGGAGAATACGGTGAGGACTTGGTGTCCTGAGCTGCGTGTTCAGGACTGGGTGTCCGGGACTGTGTGTCCTAAGGTTTAAATACCTAGCCGCTCCAACCAGATGTACAGTTGTCACAGCAACTGGAACTGGTCCAACACATCATTGTCTTCAACGAGTCACCGGTTTCATCTTCACTTCCTTTTTCTTACTGTTACTCATTGTGAAGCCATTGCATGCTTGCTCTATCTTTTGTCTTCACAACGTGAATGTATGATCTGTTTGGCTTCATAACTTCTTCCTACCTGATCCTTATTACACTGCAGCTGTTTGTCTTTGTGCTTTCACTCTATTGAATACTTGACCATGGCTTGCCTAGTGTAATCTAACTTCCGCTGCATAGCAATAAGCAAAATCTTCGCTGTTTGTCTTCATAACTCCCACGTTTTGAAGACTTTCATAAAAATCGCCTATTCACCCCCCCTCTAGTCGATATAACGCACTTTCAATTGGTATCAGAGCGAGGTGCTCCCTTGTTCTGTGTGATTCGGTTTAACCACCTGGTGTTTTAGCTATGTCGACTGCAGGGATAATCAAAGTCTCCGCTGCGTTCCCCGTCTTCGATGAAACTGAATATCCCTACTAGAAGAATAAGATGTGCATGCATCTTGAAGCCATTGACGTCGACCTATGGTATGTCGTCGAGAACGGCATTCCCAAGGCTGGAGAAGGTGTCACTGCTGCTGATGTCAAGAAGTTCACTCAACTGGACTCTACTGCCAAAAATATCGTCTGTGGTCATCTGACAAAAGGACAGTATGGCCATGTGAGTGCCTTGAAGACATCCAAGCTGGTCTGGGACTGGCTCTCCAAGGTCAATGAAGGCATCTCAACCCAGAGAGATCAGAGAATCAGTGTTCTTCGCAACCTCTGCAACCGCTTCAAGCGAAATGACAATGAGAATGTCCAGCACACATTTGACCGGCTCACTGACATCACAAATGAACTTCAAGCCCTCGGTGCCACTGAGATCACCAAACATGAAATCGTCAAGACGCTGCTGAGATCACTTGATAGTTCGTTTGACATCCTAGCCCTGATGATTCAAGAACGTCCTGATTTCTAGACACTCGATCCGTCTGACATACTTGAGAGGCTCAACACACATGAGTTCCAGCTTTCTGAGAAAAGAGATATCTACGGTCCAAACTATGGGCGAACTCGTGCCTTGAAGGCAAAAGCTGTTTCCTCATCTGAAGAAGAATCTGACAGCAGTTCTGATGATCCTGAAGACATTGGAAGGGAACTTGCAATGCTAGTGAAGAAGTTCCAAAAATTCACCAAGAAGAAAGGCTTCAAAAAATCTTCACGATCAAGCTCAAGGAATGATGAAGCTTCTGCTCATGACTACAAGAAGAAAACATGTCACAAGTGCAAGAAAACTGGACACTTCATCTCTGAGTGTCCACAGTGGGACAACGAGAACAGAAGGAAGAAGAAGAGCAAGGAATATGATTCTGACGACAAGAAGAAGAAGAAATACTCAAAGTCTTCTTCCAAGTCTTCCTCAAAGTCTTCATCACACAAGAAGAGCTCATCTGGCAAGGCACATGCGTTTGTTGGCAAGGAAATGGATTCAGAGGAGGAGTCCGCTTCTGAGGAGGCAGAGGTGGAATCTGAGGAGGAGTCTGATTCTGGCATTGCGAGTCTGGCTATAGCATACGTCGCCAAGTCCATCTTCAACATTGAAGACAATGACTTCATCACCGACACTGATGCAAATGACAAGAACGACTCCACTCCTACCTACTGCTTCATGGCACACGGTGCCAAGGTAAACACACGCACTACTCGCTATCAAACGTCTAGTGACGATGACTCTGACTGTGATTCAAAACCCAGCTACAAAACACTTGCTAAAATTGCAACTGAACAACAGAAAGCTATGGAACATATTCAAAAACTGTTAGACAGAAGCGATGATCTGTTGGGTGCTGAAATGACTCGATCTGAATCCTTAATTGAAGACATAAAAAATCTTCACGTTAAGTATCAGCAACTTGAAGATCGTCTTGATACTCTCTCAACAACTCATGAAAAGCTTTCCTATGATTATCTTCAAAGGAAGCAAGAACTTGAGAAATTGAGAGCGGCTCATGAAGATCTTCAAAAGGAAAATGAATCACTTCGCGCCGAACAGATCAGTTCCGCTCAGGAAGGATTTGAACCACCATGTCTTAAATGCATTGAGCGTGATAATGCTACTTCTGTTGCTGAATGTTCCACTGCTACTGCTGTTGCAATATCTTCAACTGTTGATGTGGTAACTAACCCCTCTCTTGAGGATACCACTGCTATTGCTGATGAGAATGCTAGGTTGAAGACATTGCTTGAAACAGGGATGTACAAAAGTCTTAAAGGACATCAGACATTATGTGATGTCCTCAAGAAGCAGATTCTGAACCGAAACCCTAGGAAAGAGGGTGTTGGGTTCGTAAGGAAAATAAATGCAGATGGCTCTTACTGGAAACCTGAGCAGTACCCCAAAACCACATGGGTTGCTGCAAAGGAACCTTCAGCAGATCCATCCAATTTATCTGGCTTCACATGTGCTAACCCCATTATTATTGATGAATCCTTTGATGCAAACTATAAACTATTTGAGAATCATAATGGTGAAGTGTTTGCCAGATACATTGGTACTAACTGCAGGAATGGACCGCCTATGAAGAAGATCTGGGTTCCGAAAAAGTGTCTGGAAAATCTTCCTGTGAATGTCTTCATGACACCTCACTTGAAGAAGACAAACCTCAGACCAAAGGCTTCATACGGTCCAAAGGCTTCATACAAACAGAGGACTCACCTGAGTCACACTAACGCAAATGTTTTGCAGGGAAACCATACTCAGGCATATGAATATGAGAGCGGTTCATCGAACCGTCATGTTCATATGACCAAAAATTATTCTGCTTATTCCGATGAGTATTATTGTCCACCTGCAAGACTGTTTGCTAAGGCTTCAAAGCCAAAATTCTCAGATGCTGCACTTAGACTTATTGCTTCTAAGCCACCCTTGAAGATGTGGGTGGTTAAGAAAGCTTAACTCTCTTTTGCAGGGAAAGGTCTCCAGCAGAAAAACAAAATCTTCTGACGCTATTGCTGGGGACCTTAAAAATCTTGTAGGGCGCAAGATAAAATGCCCGAATGGCATCATTATGTACTTCGTTCTTGAATCGCATGCTACTCTCCCTATTAGTCCTAATCTGGATCTAAGTTTTCATAACCCACTGGTTCGTCAAATGTTTTTGCTTCACAATTCTCTTCGTGAAGCCTATCCCCCTAACTGCACTGTAGGGTACGACACCAGTGTCTTCAAAGTCTTCAGAATGGATTATTGACAGTGGGTGTACAAATCACATGACTGGCAAAAGAAGTCTTCTTATGGACTCAACCTTACGTCCATCCGAGAAGAGCCACATCACATTTGCTGACACTGGTAAAAGTAAGGTATTGGGTCTAGGTAGAGTTGCAATCTCAAAGGATCAACACATGGATAAAGTCATGCTTGTTGAATCCCTTGGCTTCAACTTAATGTCTGTCTCAATGCTTTGCGATTTGAACATGATCGTAATGTTTGGAAAATATCGTTGCCTAGTACTAATGGAATCTGACAAGTCTCTAGTGTTTGAAGGGTATCGAAAAGATGATCTGTACGTGGTAGATTTCTCAGCAGGGCCACAACTTGCAGTATGTCTTCTTGTAAAAGCTTCAGAATGCTGGATTTGGCATCGGAGGCTTGGGCATGCTGGCATGAGGAACCTCCACACCCTTGCGAAGAAGAAGCATGTCATAGGCATCGAGGGCGTCAAGTTCAAGAAAGATCACTTATGCGGTGCCTGTGAAGTAGGGAAGATGACAAGGGCAAAACATCCTTCGAAGACAATCATGACTACTACTCAACCCTTCGAACTGCTCCACATGGATCTTTTCGGCCCCACTCACTACTCAACTTTTACTACTACTGCTTGCCTCTATGGCTTCTTCATTGTTGATGATTACTCTAGATATACTTGGGTGCACATAATCCTTTACAAGACTGAAGTGCAGGATGTCTTCAGACGCTTCGCCAATCGTGCTATGAACAATTTTGGCGCCAAGATAAAACACATCAGAAGTGACAATGGCACTGAATTCAAGAACACTGGCCTTGATACATATCTTGATACCTTGGGCATCACACATGAATTCTCAGCTCCGTACACGCCACAGCAGAATGGCGTCGTCGAACGCAAGAACAGAACACTCATTGAGATGGCCAGAACAATGCTAGATGAATACAAGACTCCAAGAAAATTCTGGACTAAAGCCATTGACACTGCATGCCATACAATCAATCGTGTTTATCTTCACAAGCTTCTGAACAAGACATCTTATGAACTCCTAACTGGCAAGAAGCCAAATGTCAGTTACTTCAGAGTATTTGGCGCAAGGTGCTGGATCAAGGACCCACACCACACCTCAAAGTTTGCACCAAAAGCACATGAGGGCTTTATGCTTGGATATGGAAAGGATTCGCACTCCTACATAGTCTTCAATCTCTTTCATTACAAATTGGTTGAAACAGTGGATGTGCGGTTCGATGAGACAAATGGTTCACAAAGAGAGCAACTGCCAAATGTGCTAGATGAGATTCCAGCTAGTGAATCAATCAAGCTAATGGGAACTAGAGAGATTATACCTTCTGAAGCTCATCCTGAAGAAGAACTTATCATCTCAGCACCTGATCAACATGAAGACAATGCTCAGCCTGAAGACATTCCTCCCAACAACAACAGAGATCAGCAAGAGCAAAGTCTTCGCCCTGTACATCCTCGTGTTGCCAATGAAGTGCAGATTGACAGAATAATTGACAGCATCAATGCACCTGGTCCACTCACTCGTTCAAGGGCAACTCAGCTAGCAAATTTCTGTGGGCACTTCGCATTCGTCTCAATATCAGAACCCAAGAAAGTTGAAGAAGCCTTCATGGAACCTGAATGGATTCAAGCTATGCAAGAAGAGCTTCAACAGTTTGAGCTGAATAATGTATGTGAACTGGTTAAGCGTCCTGATCCACGGAAGCACAACATAATAGGCACCAAATGGATATACCGCAACAAACAAGATGAGCATGGTCAAGTTGTCAGAAACAAAGCTCGTCTCGTTGCTCAAGGATATACTCAAGTGGAAGGCATTGACTTCGATGAAACATTTGCTCCCGTGGCTAGGCTTGAAGCCATACGCATTCTGCTGGCCTATGCAAATCATCATAACATACTTCTATATCAAATGGATGTGAAAAGTGCCTTTCTCAATGGCAAGATTGAAGAAGAAGTGTATGTTGCACAACCGCCTGGCTTTGAAAATCCAAAACATCCTGACATGGTATACAAGCTCAACAAGGCACTGTATGGCCTCAAACAAGCCCCTAGGGCCTGGTATGACACACTCAAATACTTCCTGAAGAGCAAAGGCTTCATACCTGGTTCCCTGGATCCCACTCTTTTCACGAAGACATATGATGGTGAACTGTTTGTGTGCCAAATATATGTGGATGACATTATCTTCGGCTGCACCAATCAGAAGTACAGTGAAGAGTTTGGATATATGATGCAAGAGCAATATCAGATGTCCATGATGGGAGAGCTGAAGTTCTTCCTTGGTCTTCAAATACGACAACAACGCAATGGCATCTTCATATCTCAAGAGAAGTATCTCAAAGATTGCCTGAAGAAGTTCGGTATGCAAGACTGCAAAGGCTTCACAACACCAATGCCAGCCAAACATCATCTAGGTCCTGACGACAATGGTAAAGAGTTTGATCAAAAGGTATACCGCTCCATGATTGGTTCTTTGCTTTATTTATGTGCATCTAGGCCAGATATTATGCTTAGTGTTTGCATGTGTGCTCGATTTCAAGCGGCACCAAAGGAGTCGCATCACTTAGCTGTGAAGCGAATTCTTCGATATTTGGCTCACACCCCAACTCTAGGATTATGGTATCCAAAGGGCTCAGAGTTTGATTTGGTTGGATTTTCGGATGCTGATTATGCTGGTGACAAAGTTGATCGCAAGTCTACATCAGGCACATGTCACTTTCTGGGACGATCACTTGTATGTTGGTCTTCAAAGAAGCAGAACTATGTATCTCTCTCCACTGCTGAATCTGAATACATTGCTGCTGGATCTTGCTGCGCTCAGCTTCTGTGCATGAAGCAAACACTCAAGGATTATGGCATTCATCTGAAGCTAGTACCACTTTACTGCGACAACGAAAGTGCCATCAAGATTGCCAACAACCCAGTTCAGCACTCGAAGACAAAGCACATTGAAATTCGTCATCACTTTCTCAGAGATCATGTTGTGAAGGAAGACATTGATATCATACACGTCAACACTGAAGAACAATTGGCAGATATCTTCACCAAGCCCTTGGATGAGAAGAGATTTTGCAAGTTACGGTGTGAGCTAAATATCCTGGAATCCTCAAATGTCCTGTGATCAGGAACACATCCTAACACTTATGCATATGATGACTTAGATGTGCAACGCACAAAGTAAAGTATATCTTCAATCAATGAAGACATACATTCTAAGTGTGAATACATTAATGTGGAATTTGACTTCAGAGCGCCACGATAATTGTGCGCCGTGTCTGGGTCTAATACTTCCTATACGGTGGGTAACGCCACCACCAAACGTTCTATTTTGAAGTGTTTCACTCATGGCGTTACCTTGCAATATCTTCACATTTGGTTTGGCTTCGAACTCAACATGTCTTCATGATTATCTTCACTACGTTGATTATATAGATGTATACAGACTAGTGTTCTGTCCTCTACAGCATTCACTTATAGCTATGTCTTCTTGGTTGAATCTTTTGAACTAAGTGAATGTGATCGGACCCTAATCTCTCTATGCTTTCTATCTCAAATTCTGTCTCTCCAAGTCATATGCATTCTATTGAAACTGTCGAATGTCTTCACTGCGTCCTTGTCAGCAGAAGATATAGAGACAACCATAAAGTCCGTTTTCAATGCTCATTCCTCCACATAAAATCCGGAGAAGCAGGAACGACCGCCCGACAATCCAGGCGTGCGTGGGACGTGGAACAAACCCCAAACTTCCGCAAACAGGCCACGCGTTCCTCAGATGCGAATCGCCAGGGGCACCTGTGTAATAGCACAGTGCCGCCCCTGTGCCTATACATTCACACTTACCGCGGTCATTATCTCCTTCTTCCACCCTCGCACGAACCCTAGCGCCACCGCTAGCTCTCGACGACGCCGGTGACGAAGCGCTTCGCTGCCGCAACCTCTCCGACACCGTCCTCACGCCGACTGCGGACATCGTTCTCTCCGCCGTCGCCGTAGGTGTCTTCCGTTGCCAAGTTAGGGCACGGAGGACTGAACTGCTCGGCATCATCTCCCACTTCCGTCTAGCAGTTCCAAGTGTGGTAAATAAAACTTCTTTTTACAGCCCCTTTTGATCTCATGGTTCTGTCACTTTCTACCATAAGAAGTTTATCTTCACACAAGTTAGATCTCTCAATCTGCATCTCATAACATGCCTAGTATATTCACTTGTGCTTCATGAAGTAGTTAGATTCCTCACTTGTACTGATCTGTGGGTTCGTACAAATCTGGAACCAACTTCTTATCTATGAGTGAATGTCTTCGCACGATGAGGTCAATGTCTTCTAAACTGATTAATCTTCAAAACCTTCTGAGAATGCATATGACCTCTTCCCCTTCCCTCGCACCTTAATGCTGTCATAGGTACATGTCCGTGGGAGAATCCTTCGGTTCTCATAGTCTGCATTCATTTGTAGAATTCCTACAGCATCACATAAATTCTCCTGAAGCCAGTTCCTGTTGGTCCAGCAAAAGAAAGCCTTTGAAAGTTTTGAAGCCTTTCAAGTTAAAGTTTATGGCTTCAGAAGCAGCAGCACGGAAGGGGGGCAGACAGCGACGTGAAGGAACTTCCAAAGATCTGCCTGAAGACCTGGCAGAAATGTATAAAACAGATCCTGAAGAGAATTATGGGCAGCGCAAGACCCGAATCCAATGGATTCGATGCTATTGGGCTGAACAATGGTTCAAATACCGCTTCACAACCCAAGAGTATGCTGAGAAAAGTGCCATCAAAAGACCGTGGGGAGACATCTTATACAAAAACCTTGTACCCAGGTCCAGAGATGAAGCCATTGCCCAAAGCTTCTATCCATGCATGGTTCGTGGGCCACAGCCTGATGATGCACATCCGTCGTCACTACTCTGGTGTCGTGACGACAATCTATTCAAGCGCAACTTCCAGTTTTCCCAACAATCAGCGAAGCAGAACAAGAAGAAGTTGGGGTTAGACTTCAACCCTGGTCCCTTAGCACCAAGGGCAGATGGCACACGCTACGCAGAACCCAATATCATCGGTCCGTATGCCAATCTTGAGGGCCTCATCACCCGCATCTTAGTCCAAGGGACTGCCGTGAATGACCCTCCAGCTGACTCTGAGTCTGATGAAGCTCCTGCTGTACCGAAGCCAAAGCAGTCGAAGAAGTCAAAAGCTTCAAAGCCAGCACCTTCATCAAAAATCTCAAGGGAGAAGCCATTGGCAACTGCACCTCCTGAAGACAGTGTGCAGTCTGAAGACGTATCCCGCGTCTCCAAGCCCCAGAAGTCCAAGGTGCCTCAGCCACACACCAGCAAAGAGCTCACAGCTGCTGCCATTCTGCGCAGCGAAGCCATTGATCTGTCAAGTGATAAAGATCTTGGAGATGACGCTCTAGAGGAGCTCATCAAGAGCAAAGAAGAAGCTGAAATCTTCAACAATTTGCCTCTCTTTGATGTCGCCATCATCCACAACTTCATCGACGAATGGTTTGCCACACCAAACATCAGCTTCGAAGATCTGCAGCTGCCTGTTGGCCTCAGCGTCGCCTTCCAAGGCGCAATTGCTTCAGAACTTGCCATTGCCCAGCGCATTGTTGAACTGAAGCAGAAAATTGATCATGAAAAGGCTCAGTTCAAGAAGAATATGGCCAAGCTCAGCGTGCAAGAAGTGAAGAGCTTCAAGACCATGTTGCATGAGCTCAAGGAAAATTTTCTGAAGAAGCGTGCAGAAGCTCAGGGCTCACGTGAGCGGATGAAGTCTTTGGCTGAAAGATGTGTACAAGCCTACAATGAGGCTGAGAAGCGCAAGGCACTTGGGCGTCCTGGCATCGACCCCAAGATGGCCGCGAAGAAGAAGAAGAAGCCTGCTATGGCTGAACCAGAGGCACCTAGGCAAGAAGCAGTTCCAATTGTCTTCCCAACTGCAACAACTGGCTCGAAGCCAAAGAGCCGGTCAACAGCTTCAGAGCTCAAGAAGACAAGAACTGCTGAGGCTGAAGCCAGAAAGAGGAAAAGCTCTGAAGCCTCTCCTACTGCCCCCAGCAAGAAGAAGCGAAAGATCAAGAAATCTCGGGCTGCTCCCACAGAGCCCTTGATAGTTGAACCTATCTCTATGGTTCACCCCAATGCAGAACGACAACTGCCAGTTCATGAGCCTGCTTCCACAGAGGCTCCTGAAGCTGAAGACATACCAGCAGCCGACCCCATTGCTGCTGAAGACATTGGTCATCAGGACAATGTACAATATGATGCAGCCCTTCCTCAGTATGAACAAAGCGAGCTCATCAACATTGGTCGTCCTCTGACGCCAATTGCACAAGATGCGTCATGGGCGGATCGCCCTCAAGAGGAAGAAGACAATGAGGCCCAGCCCACTCCAACACCACAGGCGTCGTCTGCATTCCGCAGGCTTCGCAAAGGTCCAAGGCCTCAAGTCTATGCTGAAGACATTCTGGCTGCATCAGCCGCAGAAGACGCACCACAAGAGCCTACTCCTATGCTCCACCAAGAAGCAGTTCTCCAGGAGAACGTGCTTGTGACTGACCCTCCAGCTAGTCAAGCGGAGGCTGAAAATGTTGAGGCTGCCACAACCAACACTGAAGTCAATGTGGAGCCCTCCCCACCAAAAGCTTTAGCAGACAGCGAAGCTACTGATCCAGACACTTCTGTTCCTGAGTCTGCTGCAGGTCCTCAATTTGATTACCATGTTGAGCACAGGCCTCATGTCCAGAAGCCAGTCCCAAGGCTGCCAAGGTTCCTAGGTCCTGCATCAGCACCTAGCTCCTTTGACATCAATAGCTTCAAGGCAGACAATACGTTCTTCAACAACTCCAAGAACCCCTATTCAAGGGAAAGGATTTCATCAGATAGGTTCTGGAGCTATCCTCAGCGCAGCTACTATTCATGCATCCTATACAACCAAGGTCGCATCTTCCCGTACAAGCGCCTTGATGTTGAAGCCATTGCTGGTCTGCCCTGCTTAGAGGAAGTGCTGGATTGCTTCAAGCAAGTGGGTCTGCTGCAGTTTATAACTGATGAAGAGCACTGGAATGAAGAGCTTCTGTTGCAATTCTATGCCACTCTACACATCAAAGGATACAACAGAGATCCGAAGACTTGGGCCCTGGAGTGGATGACCGGCAATGTCCATCATGAAGCCAATGCATTCAATATCATTGAGCTCACCGGCCTGCCCACTCCTGGCGAACTCTTCGAGGAAGGCTGTCCACTACACACTGAAGTTCTTGAGAGTATATTCCAGAGGCCTGAACCAAATATGAGTCAGATGCTCTCCATGATGAAGCCATTGCCCCACGATGCTCCTTATCCAACAAAGTTCTTCGTTGAAGACTTTGAGTACCTGCCCAGAACCATCTATCACATTATCCGGCGGACTCTCTGGCCTATTAAAGGGCACTCTCCAAATGCCAAGATCGAGGGTGCAATGAAGACTCTGATATTCTGTATCCTTCATGGCAAATGCTTCAACGCACATGATTTCTTCATACGCCAACTCGCTGCATCAGGCTCAGATCTGTTTGGTTTAAAGTTCTATGCTCCTTGGGTAATGAGACTGATCAAGCTTCACTCTGCGATCTCATATCAGCCCTCAGCCCGCAACCATCGGATCTTCTTGCCAGATGTGGATACCTCTGCTGAAGCTATATATCCTGAGCCTGCCAAGCAACCTTTGAGTCTTCAGAATGCAGAACACCAGAGCTTCACTCAAAACGATGAAGGTGTTGAAGCCATCTCCAGGGTGTATCCTTTGGCTGGCACTACACATGCGCCACACCCTGCTTCAACTGAAGCCACTGATAGTGCAACTGCTTCCAGACCCAAGAAGCGCGCTCGTGTTCTCAATAACCGAGAGCTTGTTGTGGCCCTTCATCAAAAACAAGATAGGCATCACGACTAGCTAAAGCGTCAGATGAAAAGCCTCTTGGTGGATGTTAATATTCTTCGAAATATTGCCACCAAGAATTCTTTCATCACTCATGAAACCTGTCGTCGTACATGGAAAGGGCTATCAATGATGTGTACTGAAGCTGAACTTGAAGAGGATGGCTTCACTGAGCAATTCAAGTTTGACACCACACCTCCTAGAAGGGCTGTGATGCGCAACACACCATCACTTGAAGACTCTGAGTTTTCTTCATCTGCTGCCACAGTCACTGCCAGAATCATTGATGAAGAAGACGATGCTACATCACCGCCACCTGCTTCAGCACCTCCAAGCTCTTCTGCACCGCCAAACACCTCCAACGACCCTGCTGCTCCTGGGAACAAGTAGACACTCTATGTCTTCAAACCTTTTTGGTCCTTGCTGACAAAAGGGGGAGAAGCATATGGGTTGATAGTCTTCAAGCGGGTCCATATGGGCGGGTGCCTTATGTTTTGCTATATTTTGCTTCGTGCTTACAACTCTCGTTTTTGCTTCATTTGGTTCTTTGAGTTGTAACACTAAAACTCGATGGTCGTCTGCTACTTGTTTTGCCACCCTATTTGCGAAGATAAATTCCGCATGTGTGATGATAAATTCCGCACTTATCTCATTCTACAGACGTCCATTTTCCATTATGCATGTCATTATCTTCATATACTTTCACATGCATAGTGGATTGTCATCACAAGCTGAATTGGATCTCCACAAGTACAACCTGCCATGTGCATTTGCATTCCAAAAGCAAATTAACTTATATGCACATCTTCAGGGGGAGCCCTTGAAACTTATGAAGACAATTCCTTATCCTTTACAATTTCACAGACTATATTCCCCGTTGAAAACTTCAACTAGTTTGTCATCAATCACCAAAAAGGGGGAGATTGTAAGTGCATCTAGTGCCACCCCTAGTTGGTTTTGGAGTATTGACGACAAACCTAGTTGAGGGACTAATGTGTTTGTGAGAATTGCAGGATAACACAGGTAGAAGTCCCTCATTGATTCGGTTTTACTACCAGAGATGACCCCTAAAAACGTATGAAGACATTGAAGCCAAAGGTGGTATATGAAGATATTCACATTGAAGACTATGACAAAAGAAGACACGTTATGAAGCCTATGGAGCTCGAAGACTTAGATCTTTCGTAATTCTTTTTCTTTTGTGTTGAGTCATAGGAACCACCGTACTGTTAAGTGGGGTCCAGGAGAACCAGTCAGAATGACTGAAGTGATGCCTAAACCAAAAACCTATGTCTTCGAGTGAATACAATGAGAGTGAATCTTGTCCAGAGCCGGACAAGTCAGCTTTGCTTGTAGCCCAAGTAAAGTTGCCATGAGAGTTTGAAATCTGACCGTTGAGACACGTGTCAGTTCCTTAGTGACCCAGGGTAATTTCGGACAAATCAGGTCGGGTTGCCAAGTGGCTATAAATAGCCCACCCCCTACAACCATAAATGGTTGGGTGCTCAGATTTTAGTGCACGACTTTTGTCGTTTGAGAGCAACCCACCTCGAAGCCTTTGAGAGAAAATTCCTAGCGAGGAGAAAAGCCCTAACCACCCAGAGCCAGAGAACATTGGGCATCACTTAAGTCTTCTTGTCTGTGTGATCTGAAGACTTATTACACTTGAGGACTGTGAATCCTCCAGACGGTTAGGCGTCGCGTTCAGAGCATCCAAGAGACATTGTGGATTGCCAGTGAACGAAGTCCGTGAAGGTTTGGGAGTCTACCTTGAAGACTTACCAGAGTGATTGGGCGAGGACTATGTGACCTTAGCTCAAGGAGAATACGGTGAGGACTTGGTGTCCTGAGCTGCGTGTTCAGGACTGGGTGTCCGGGACTGTGTGTCCTAAGGTTTAAATACCTAGCCGCTCCAACCAGACGTACAGTTGTCACAGCAACTGGAACTGGTCCAACACATCATTGTCTTCAACGAGTCACCGGTTTCATCTTCACTTCCTTTTTCTTACTATTACTCATTGTGAAGCCATTGCATGCTTGCTCTATCTTTTGTCTTCACAACGTGAATGTATGATCTGTTTGGCTTCATAACTTCTTCCTACCTGATCCTTATTAAACTGCAGCTGTTTGTCTTTGTGCTTTCACTCTATTGAATACTTGACTATGGCTTGCCTAGTGTAATCTAACTTCCGCTGCATAGCAATAGGCAAAATCTTCGCTGTTTGTCTTCATAACTCCCACATTTTGAAGACTTTCATAAAAATCGCCTATTCACCCCCCCTCTAGTCGATATAACGCACTTTCAAAGGGGGAGGAAGAAGGCAAGAAAGGGGGAGGCCCTTCCCAATCCGGATTGGGCTTGGGGGGGTGCCCTCTCCTTTGCTCCCTTCTCCTCTCTCCCACTATGGCCTAATAAGGCCATATACCTCCTGGGGGGTTCCGGTAACCCCCTGGTACATCTGTAAATGCCCGATCTCACCTGGAACCATTCCGATGTCCAAATATAGTCGTCCAATATATCGATCTTCATGTCTCGACCATTTCGAGACTCCTCGTCATGTCCGTGATCATATCCGGGACTCTGAACTACCTTCGGTACATCAAAACACATAAACTCATAATACGATCATCACCAAACGTTAAGCGTGCGGACCGTACGAGTTCGAGAACTATGTACACATGACCGAGACATGTCTCCGGTCAATAACCAATAGCGGAACCTGGATGCTCATATTGGTTCCTACATATTCTACGAAGATGTTTATCGGTCAAACGACATAACGATATACGTCATTCCCTTTGTCATCGGTATGTTACTTGCCCGAGATTTGATCGTCGGTATCTCAATACCTAGTTCAATCTCGTTACCGGTAAGTCTCTTTACTCATTCCGTAATGCTACACCTCGTAATGAACTCATTAGCTACATTGCTTGCAAGGCTTATAGTGATGTACATTACCGAGAGGGCCCAGAGATACCTCTCCGACAATCGGTGTGACAAATCCTATTCTCGATCTATGCCAACTCAACAAACACCATCGGAGACACCTGTAGAGTACCTTTATAATCGCCCAGTTACGTTGTGACATTTGGTAGCACACAAAGTGTTCCTCCCGTATTCAGGAGTTGCATGATCTCATAGTCATAGGAACATGTACAAGTTATGGAGAAAGCAATAACAACAAACTAAACGATCATCGTGCTAAGCTAACAGATGGGTCAAGTCAATCACATCATTCTCTAATGATGTGATCCCATTAATCAAATGACAACTCATGTCTATGGTTAGGAAGCATAACCATCATTGATTCAACGAGCTACTCAAGTAGAGGCAAACCAGTGACAGTCTGTTTGTCTATGTATTCACACATGTACTAAGTTTCTGGTTAATACAATTCTAGCATGAATAATAAACATTTATCATGATATAAGGAAATATAAATAACAACTTTATTATTGCCTCTAGGGCATATTTCCTTCACTGCAGACTCTCTAGATGGTTAGGTGTCAATTTCTTCAAAGACCAAGAGTAATTGTGGTTCTCGAAGAAGAAGTCTGTAAAGATTCGGAGATCGCCTCAAGTATCTACCATGAGTGATCAACATTGGTTGACAAACCAATTGTTGAGGAGAATAGGGTGAAGAGAGTTTATCTTCTATGTTAAATCACAACCCCTCTAACCAGGCGTAGTCCGTGTGCAGAAGGGCAAACTGGTGTACCAAATTTCTTGTCGCCATCAAGCATCAGTGGTTACCTCTACCTCTCCTCTTTACATTCGATTTGTTTCAATCATGTGATTTGTCTCGATGCATGCTTTTACTTTCCATTCATTAGCTTGTATTCGCTCGATGTACTCTGTTTTCATTCGCTCGGCTGCTGGGTTTCGAGAATTTTGAGATTTCAGAATAAATTTTAAAACTCCCATTCATCCCCCTGTGGTAGACATACTTCGTTCCTACAATTGGTACCAGAGCAAGGTACTCCTTGACTCTGCTCATTTTGGTCTAACCACCTTGGAGTTTAAGTTTGTCTTCAGTGAACTACAAATCGCACCTCAAGATTCCCATCTTCGATGGGACGGACTATTCCTTCTGGAAAGAGAAGACGAAGATCCATCTCCCAGCTATTGATGATGCACTAGTGCAGAACCGGGCTGTATCACTGGTTCGTAAGTCCCTTTAGTGCCAGTTCTGTAACCAACACTAAAGGTTGGGGACTAAAGGTCCCCCCTTTAGTACCGGTTCAACACGAACCGCCACTAAAGGGCCACCACATGGCACGAGCCAGCGCCGGGGGCGGGGAGACCTTTAGTACCAATTGGTAACACCAACTGGTACTAAAAGGTTTGGGGGGGGGTTGGGTTCATGATTTATTTTTCCTTTAATTTTGTTTTTTCCATTTAATTCTTTTTCATTTGCTGGTATTTTACGATACTACATACACTGGTGCGCATTGGTCCTAAACAAACGGTTTTCAACCCCTTTCCACGACGGCATTTGGAACCTGTAACACCCCAGAATTCTAAATTTTAGAATGTTATAATAAATAGATAGATTTGGATGATTGTTTGATTGATTGAGTGAAATTCGAAACTTTCTGAAAGTTAAATGAGAGGAAATAAAAGGACTTTCCCAAACTATCATTTTTGCTTTTATGATCTCCGTGAATTCAAATTCTTTTCACCACAAAACCCTGGAGAGAAGATGACATGACTTCTTCCATTTATTTAAATGACAAGGGGTGTTGAAAATATTTGAATTTCATTTGAAAATATTTCCAATTCAGAAACTTTATGCAACTCAATGATTTTCATGAGAGAAGATAAAATGACTTCTTCAAATTATGTGAAATATGAGTTGAGAGTTTCAAAGATCAAATTTAAAGTCCTTTTTGGAAATTATTTTCAATTTGGAGTGATTTGGGTTTTACTCAAATTATTTTTCTCCAAAAAAATACGGGAAATAGGGTAATATGATTCCCTAAAATAGAAAATTGGAGAAAAATTAATTTGAAATCATTTTGGTATTTTTAAAATGATTTTTAGTGGGTTTTATTGAATCGGTAGCATTGTTTGATTTATTCGAATTTATGTAGATTTTATTCAAAGTTATAAAAATGTTCACGTTGTACAAAATCTTTTTCTGAAATTTTTGATATATTATATGCCTTTATAATACTTTTATTTATTTCGTTTTTATTTTTCCTTGTTTGGAAAAATGTTTTTTTAAAAACTTCTTAGCCAGACCGGGCCAACTGGGCCGAAGCCCAGCCAGTCGGCCCGGCCCAGTCCTGCGCGCCGTCTCTCTCCCGAGCGGGAGACCTGCCGCCGCACGCCATCGTCGCCTTGGCGTCCGTGCCACCTCCGGACTCCGCGACCGCCGCCTTTGCCTTGCCCCTCCTCCACGCAACACCTCGCCCCCCTCTATATAAGCCTGCGCCGCCGCCCTCTCTCTCTCTCTCTCTTTCTCTCCCTTGCGCTGCTACTTCCGCCGCATCCCGCCGCCGCCGCATCTCGCGCGCACTGCGCCGCCGCCTCCCCTCGCCGCTCGCCTGCGCCACCGTGCCGCTCCCCGCGCTGCCCTTGCCCCTCATCGCCGTTCCGCGCCGGAGCCACCGCCTTGCCTCGCCCCGCTCGCCGGAGCCGCGCCGCCCTCGCCGGAGCTCGATCGGATCCGCCACTGCTGGTTTATTCTGGCTAACCGGTATAAACCGTCGCTCGACCCTGTTTTTCTTTTCGGTTTTTTAATTTTATTTTAATCGGTTTAGTTATTTAGGTTAGTTTAATTTGTGGACGTTCGTTCGTTAGGTTCGGTAGCAAACGATTTCGTTCGTTAGAGTTCGGTAACGAACGCTCGCTATTTAGACTTTTTATTTTTATTTTAGATTTCGGCCAGGGACCTATCTGTGATGATTTTATTTACAAATTAGTCCCTGTACTTCAATCGATCGCTACTTCTTGCTCGTTACTCGGAATTAGATGAAACCAACGCTCACTTCTTCGTTATGATCCCCTCTATCTAGTAAAACAACTTAAACATGTTTTTGAAAATTTAAAATTTGGTTTCAAACAGATTTAGATTCAAACTTCATTTGAACATAACTTGAGTTTCATAACTCCGATTTAGTTGATTCTTTTTGCAAATCGAAGCTCTTGACCTAAACTATGACGCCCCGAGACCGATGTGCCAGGTGTCTTCCAGTTATTCGCTGTCTTTGCCATGTCATTCACTTGAGTGTTGCATCTTGTCATGTCATCATGTGCTTTGCATCATCATGTTTTTCAAAACTTGCATCTGTCCCGGTCTCCCAGTTCCTTCCGTTGTCCGTTCTGAGCCCAGACACACTTGCACGCGCCCGCGACACGTCCAAAATATTATTTTATAAGTGGCCGGAAAATGTTCTCAGATTGGGTTGAAAGTTGGCGTGTGGTGTTGTTTTGTTGTAGGTAGGCCGCCTGCCAAGTTTCATCGCATTCGGAGTCCGTTTGATGCCCCAATGAATAACTATAGCGGCACCGCTACTGGTCTAACGTCGGACGTTTTCGGTCTCCAAAAACTGCTGTAGGGCCCTCTCTCTCTCTTCTCTCCTCTCAGCCTTGCCACAGCCCACCTAGTCCATCCACCTACCCCTCTTCACATCCGGAGTTGTCCGATGCGATCGCACGGTCCGAAACCCCTCTTTGCTCAGTGCATCGACCCCTCGCGCGTGTCCGAAACTCACCCGAACCCGAAACGGGCAGTCGTCACCGTTGGATCCGGATCATCCCCAAACATCTACAAAACGTCTCCGTTTTCTTATTTGATCTCCCTAGCCTATTTCTCCGAGACCGTCCGATTAAGATCGGAGGGTCCAAATGCCCCTAAACTTAGCCTTTTGCTATATATAGATCAAACTCTAGCCTAACCCTAAAAATCCTCCTCCTTGTCCCATCGCGCCGCCGCCACCCACTCACCATTCCCCTCGGCATCTTCCTAGATCCACCTTGTTTTGCCCATCCACCCAACTGGCAGCCTCCACCTCTCCTCCCGATTCACCTCCAGCGATCCAATCAGTGAGGCCGCCGGCAGCAGCAGCTGCACCCTCGCGCTCCCCTCCGTCCTCCATCTTCCCTCCATCGCGCCCCGCCTCCTCTGCTTATTCTCGAGGCCGTCCATGGAGTCAGCCGTCCCCTCCTGCGATGATCAGATAAGCACCGCCCCTCTCCTTCCCTCGGTTCCTCCTTCCCGTCTTTCTTTCTTCCGCTCTCTCTCTCTCACATCTCTCTCTCTCTCTCTCTCTCTCAGGAGCTCTTCCCGAGCAAGAGCGCCCGCCCCTGCTGTCGGCCGCGAGCCGCAGATCGCTGGAGCAGCACCAGGCAGCAACCCCGCGTGCTATGGACCCCTGCTCGACCTCGGTTTTCCCCTGCTTGTGCCAAGTCCGCCATCGTCCTCTGCTCAGGAACGAACTCCACACCGTCCTCTACTTCGCCCGCATGAACCCCGCCGCTGCCATTCGAGCTCTCTGGCCGGATTCTCCCTCTCCGCCGTCAGGAACGAGCTCCCCGCGCCCTATCATTTCGTCCACGCCGACGAGATCCTCCCGCGTCATCGTCTTCTCTGCATCAAGCCTCGTCGACCATCGCCCGGGGCCTCGCCTGTGTTGCGCCCCTCGCTGAACCCCGCCGCCGCCGTGCCTATTCCCGCCTCTGCTTCGAACGGGAGGAGTTCGCCCGTCACCGTTGACCACGTCCGCGTGGGCTGCGTCCTCGCGGTCCAGTTCCACCAGCGCAAGCCGGCCCGCGGCACTGACTGGGCCGAAGCCCATGGTGAGACCCCCCCTTCATACCTCTGTGCGATTGGGCCAACAGTTGCAGCCCGTGTCACGTTTTTTTAAGTTCTGGGTTTTAGCTATTTTTCCAGGAGTTTGCAGATTTGCAGCAAAGCCCCTCTTCTTTTTGCATTTAATAACTCACCAACCATGCATCACATGTAAAAACTTAATATATGAAAAGTGCTTAGAATTTCATCTAGTTTAATAATTTGCCACTTTCATCCATGTTAAAAATGTTATTTGTTTAAATTTTGCCTATTGCCATGCTAAAATGATTTATTCCATAACTTAATAACCGTAGCTCGGTTTTTAATAAACTTTATATGTAAATGGGGTAGAAAAATGCCTAGTTTAACATGGTGACATTGCTTTGCATGTTTAACAACTATAAAATATGGTTTAGGGCAGAACAGTACCAAAACCTAAAATATGCACATCAGGAGTTTCTGGACTTGTTGTTTTGTTGTTCCGGCGTCATTTAAACTTGCCTAGATAGGTAGTTTTCATATGCTTCACCCCTTGTCATGTTAATCAACACTTAATATTGTTGGGTACCTAAACGAGAGAGAACTAAATAAGTCACGTGGTGTTCCGTCAATATGCAACTCGTTGCATATTGAGCTCCACTTAATTTGTAGGATTGTTTGTGCATTTTTGCCATGCCATGCCTCATTAAACCGGACATGCATCGTACTTGATTATGCATCATGCCATGATTATGTGATGGTTGTTTACCATGTTGTTTGCTTCTTTCCAGTGTTGCCTCTTCGGGTTGGTTCCGATAATGTCGCGTTTGTGAGGATTCGTTCGACTACTCCGTTTGCCTTCTTCATGGACTTGTTCTTCTTCCTTGCGGGATCTCAGACAAGATGACCATACCCTCGAAATCACTTCTATCTTTGCTTGCTAGTTGCTCTCTCTATTGCTATGCCTATGCTACGATACCTACCACATGCTTTATCATGCCTCCCATTATTGCCATGTCAAACCTCTAACCCACCTTGTCCTAGCAAACCGTTGTTTGGCTATGTTACCACTTTGCTCAGCCCCTCTTATAGCGTTGTTAGTTGCAGGTGAAGATGGAGTTTGTTCCATGTTGGAACATGGTTATTGTTGGGATGGAAGGCTCGGCCTTATGCCTGGTGTTTTTATCCACTCTTGCCGCCCTAGTTTCCGTCATACCGGTGTTATGTTCCTTGATTTTGTGTTCCTTACGCGGTTGGGTTATAATGGGAACCCCTTGACAGTTCGCTTTGAATAAAACTCCTCCAGCAAGGCCCAACCTTGGTTTTACCATTTTCCACCTAAGCCTTTTTCCCTGGGGAGTCGCGCTCCCGAGGGTCATCTTTATTTAAACCCCTGGGTCAGTGCTCCTCTGAGTGTTGGTCCAACCTAGAGCACCGTGCAGGGCCATCCCTTGGTAACTTGGGTTACGTCGGCTCCTGTATGCTTAGCTTATCCTGTGTGCCCTGAGAACGAGATATGTGCAGCTCCTATCGGGATTTGTCGGCACAGCGGGTGGTCTTGCTGGACTTGTTTTACCATTGTCGAGATGTCTTGTAACCGGGATTCCGAGTCTGATCGGGCCGTCCTGGGAGAAGGAATATCCTTCGTTGACCGTGAGAGCTTGTGATGGGCTAAGTTGGGACACCCCTGCAGGGTTTTGAACTTTCGAAAGCCGTGCCCACGGTTATGGGCAGATGGGAATTTGTTAATGTCCGGTTGTAGAAAACTTGAAACTTAACTTAATTAAAATGCATCAACCGCGTGTGTAGCCGTGATGGTCTCTTCTCGGCGGAGTCCGGGAAGTGAACACGGCGTTGGAGTTATGCTTGAACGTAAGTAGTTTCAGGATCACTTCTTGATCACTTCTACTTCACGACCGTGCTTTGCTTCTCTTCTCGCTCTCTTTTGCGTAAGTTAGCCACCATATATGCTAGTGCTTGCTGCAGCTCCACCTCATATCTTTTACTTACCCATAAGCTTAAATAGTTTTGATCGCGAGGGTGTGAGATTGCTTAGTCCCCGTGACTCACATATTACTTCCAAAACCAGTTTGCGAGTGCCGATGATACCGTGCAGGTGACTCAACCGAGGTCAAGCAGGAGCTCGATGAAGACCGTGTTCGTTGTGTTGTTCCGTTTCCAGTTGATCAGTAGTGGAGCCTAGTTAGGGCGATCGGGGATCTTTTGCATTAGGGGTAGTCTTCTTTTATTTTGGTTCCGTAGTCGGACCTTGATTGTATCTGGTTGATGTAATGCTATATTTATGTATTGTGTGAAGTGGCGATTGTAAGACAACTCTGTACCACATTCTAATTCAGTACATGGGATGTGTAAAGATTACCCCTCTTGCGACATGCCTTCAATGCGGTTATGCCTCTAAGTCGTGCTCCGACACGTGGGAGATAAGCCGCATCGTGGGTGTTACGTAAACTTTCTGATAAGGCCAAATACACATAATTTTGGTACTATTAGAAATTGTTTTATGTTGCAAGAGTTATTTGCTTGGTTTTGATGCTTTCTGAATTGTTCTTCGTTCTTTCCGACCTTTTGAGTTATTACTTATGTGTGGTTACTATTGCTTGCCTACGATAGATTGAACGGAGTGTGACGAGTAGAACTACCAAGAGTTATGAGTGCGAATCATCTTCATTAACATTGCAGGCAAGTTCACACTTTGATCATATCCCTTTCATACCCAATTTTTATGCATTAGTTTCACCCTCAAACATTGCATGGTTAGGAATTGATAACATGTGGGTATCGGGAAGTAGTTGATGAGGTAGGAACCTATTGCCCTGCATTCAAACCCTAGGAGTTACTTCTATGTTATGCTTATATTGCCATGCTATGCTCGTAGACGTGGATTGGGTTTGAGTGTATTCCATGACAGATGTGAGATTGTTAAATTAATGGTTAACTTAAGGTGGCAACTTTAATACACATCTGGGTGGATTGAGGCACCTGGGTATTCCAGTGATTTCCTGTATTTTTGGAAATCCCGGGGTACCGTGTGATTCTCCTATGGACCGCCACCCAGGTTCAAAGGGATCATAAGATTATTCATGCTAGAAACTTCCGTGTGCAGCCACATGCCATTATGGGCTCTGGCATAGTTGATTAAGTCGTGTGAACTCTTACAATGGTAGACTAGCAGATGTAGGGGATGTAGGTGTACCGTTCTACCCATCGTAAGGTGCTAACGCTTCTGAAAGACTGTGTCTCGGTCATCCGTTTCTCAAACACCTTGTAGTGCGAGAAATCCAATGGAGGAGATCGAGTCTTGTGGGGAAAAGTGCACAAACCTCCGCAGAGTGTACAAACTAATCATGATTAGCCGTGTCCCCGGTTATGGGCATCTTGAGTATCTGGTTCTTGGATTATCATATTGATCTCATCATGTTACTTAAATAATTTGTTGGGTTGTTAATGTTTACTTTTAATTGGGATTGAGAGGGGGTTTACCTTCTCAATATTTTCAACCAACTTTGTAGTTAAATAAAATATATTCCTTTGGAGTAGGGAAAAATTGGCTTTTCTCAAAAACATTATAACCGTAGAGCATTCCACCAACCATATATGCATGTAGTGATACTTATCTTTCTTCATTAACCTATGGTGTGAATTTGCCAGTACATTCAATGTACTGACCCTTTGTGGCTGCAATGTCTCATGTTGCAGGATTCTTACGACGAGTAAGTGATACATTAGGGTTACGATTTCTACACTCAACTTTGCCGTTGGTCTTGATGGGAATCCACAACCTTGTTGTTACTTCCGCTATTTGGATTGAGGTAATAGTATTTACGTTATTTTATACATGTGATTTACCTCTGTTATAAATCCTCGAGTACTGTGTGTGCCAGCATACCGATCCAGGGATGACACTTAAGCACAGAGACTTGACCGTCTGAGGTCGGGTCGCTACAAGATGGTATCAGAGCACATGTTGACTGTAGGACGTGACCCCTAGAAACTGGCAAGCCCATATGCAGGATTTTCTCTAAAACTTTCTTTTTCAAAAAGATCTTTTACCTCTCTTCTCTTATGAGCTTATTCAAATATTCCCTTTAGTGAGACCATACCCCTTTCCCCTTTTGACCACACGAAGATTCGACTAATGAGACCACTCCAAGAAGTACAAGATATCAGACAACTGAGACCATTCGGAATGAAGAGGATTTTACCATACATTATAATAAAGGAAACGGCAACGGTTGAAGACTCCGAAGACTAGGAGAATTTGAAGGCCCTGTAGAATTTCTAGATTTGTATGACCTAGGAAGGCACCCCTTATGGAACTTGGCAGACTATGGAAGCTGTCAATACCCGAGATCAAGGTGTATTGGAGAAAGACCGGAACATGGAGAGTTAAAAACTCAAAGTTTTGTCAAGGAACCCTAAGGCAGGAGATATCAACTATGGAATGATAGCTCATGGAAATGACAAGAGCAGAAACATGGTTATCCATGATGTCATCGCCGCTGATGCTATTGTCACCGTGCTGAGTTAAGGATGCATTTCTTCAGAATGGATTGGATGGAAGAAGGCTGATGGAGCACCTATCAGTAAGATGAAGTTTTAACCTTAGCTGGTATATCGCCAGAATCTGGAGTAATACATCAAGAAGTTAAGATGGACCTGCAGGAAGTAGTATCAGATAAGGAAGCGTTTTGTGAAGAACTCAGGACCCAGAAGCTGGAAGTAGCCAAGCTGGAGGAGTAAAACCTCGAGACACCGGGGATTCGTCAGGAACTGAAGGACAGTAGGACATGGTTCATGCCAAGGATGTTGAAATCCAGAAGTTGGAACGTAACTCCAGAAATATTGAAGGACGCCACATGGGACTTTGCGTCAATAGAAATGAACTGGCAAAAGAACTTGAGAAGGACAAGCACGATCGGAAGAAGCCATTGGAGACATGAACAAGACCTGAAGAATTTTACGACATTGAAGATTTATTAACCTTTAGAAGACCAAACCCCTGTTATATACTTACGTTAGATGCGACGTTTGTGAGCTGTCATTTGTTTGATATTTTTCTGACAGCCACAAATAAAAAATCTGTCTTTTCAAAACTGTTGTTTGTATTGTGTGTATCCCTCTCTATCTCTCTTATCCCACCCCAAACCCGTGGACCCAATAGAGGATGAATGGAGATGAACCCATATTTTTCTGGAACAATAAGTCAATTGGAGACAGACTGATGGATTCAGAACCTGGAAGATCACATGAAGAATAACCCTATAGCCGGAAAGGATATGACCCAGCATGCTCTTCAGTGCTTTGAAAGAGGTGCTGCTACTTGGTGGAGGATGTACCAAACCATCAATTGATGGCAAGGAGTAACCACTTGGAAAGAAGTTAAGTTGACTTTGCCAAAGTCTCGGTTTGTGTCCCAGAAATTAAAGCCTTATAGAAATGATATGAAGAAAACTTGTGCATGCAAGCTCTGTGGAGAAATAGGACACAACCATAGAGAACACAAGGATGAATGCCCTAAATGTGAAGGAAGTCACCCAGCGGAAGAATTCCCAACTAGGTAGATCACTTGTTTCTTCTGTGAAGGGACTACCCACTACCCTACTTAGTGTCACATTTACCCCATGGTACAAAGAACTATCCAGTAAAAGAAAGAAGCAATGAAAGGAGCCCTCATAAAAATTGTAGAAGAACCGGTGATGAAGGAAGATGTCGAGGACACACACAGAGGAAACAGAATTGAACCTTGCACCAAGTCATGCTATTCATGTGGAGAAGAAGGACACATCTCCCAGAATTGTTTGAAGGGTGATCTAGTAGAATTTCCGAAAGAGGAAGTAGAATATGACCCACAGGAAATAGAAACCCTGATTGGAACGGAAAAGTCCAGGAAGAGAAGCAGATTGGATTCCAGGAAAGACCTGAGTCATATCACCTGTTTTAGGTGCAAGGAGTCGGGGCACTACTTCAGCAGTTGCCCAAAAAGGAAACCTCGAGACTTGTCAGAAGTAATATGTTTTTGTTGTAATGGAGCAGGGCATTTTGCCAGAGAATTCCCCAAGGAGAAGAAGACTTGTGATAATTAGTGGTGTCTGTGAGAAGTATAGCAGTAGTAGTGAGAACAATTCTTTTTCATTGAAGTGATGAGTTGAGGCATGTAAAGGGATATGCAGGAGATTGTAGTAATTTGAGGATCAATAAAGATAACATCGTTAGTACTGATTGGATTTTATGAGTTGTTACTCTGTGAAGAAAGATTTTGACCGTTTTCGAGGATATGAGAAATATGGTCTATGGATGAGTTTGTGCATTTTAAGAGTGGTAGTAATTGTGAGGACACTTGAACCCTGGAAAGGATAATGATGTTCCACGGAGGGGACTTCATAAATACGAGTTTTGTCTCGATATGTGGGGTATCCCCTGTAGTATGAAGAGATGAAGTGTTATTGGATATAAAGGAGATATGGTGTTGGAAATATAGAACGATTATAACTCCATGACGAGTCTGAGTAATCACGTCTTAGTTTGGAACCAACAGAAGGAAGGGAGACAATACAATTGGATGGATTTTAAGTAGTGCTAGGAAGCTGGGAGTTGGATGTTGGAATAACGATCAGTTGCCCCAAGGATGAGTGCAAGGTTTACATGTGATGAGATGGGCCATAACCCACAGGCCCCAGGACCTACCAAGAAGCAAGCACACTCTTGCTAAAGGAAAAACCCTAGAAGAAGTTACGATTTTATCAACAGACGATTTTATAGGAGTAACGCAAAACCTGAGAGTTGTGAAGGAACGATATATGTTTGTTTGGCTTGCAGAATCCATGGATTTATCCAAACTTAGTTCGTCGACAAGAGAAATTCTGCAATGCTTGTGAGGATGAATGAGTGTTAGAATGCGAGATTCGCTAAACCATGTACAAGGTAATGATTTGGGTGCGGGATGGATTGATCACCATACCGACTTACTCTTATTATTCGCCTTGCTATATGGGATGGTAAATCTGAGTGACTTACCTATAGTAGAGAGACGACGATATTAAGCCTTGTTTAAACCTTAGAATGGTATAATCATTTTCCCTTGTACAAGGCAGCTATTGCCAATCGTAGGACATACGGTGAGAATGAAGCCTAGACCCATTTCCTGCAAGAGAAGCCATAAATGGTTGACCACCATGAGATGTCGATAGTTGTTTAGTATGGGCGTCAGACCCGTCAGCTGAGAAGACCCAGTCTTGGAATAACCTTACCAAGATGAAAGGACAGAAAAATTGAGGCAAAGGTTATGCCGCTACCCAAAGAGCCAGAGAAGGAATTTTCCTGAAAAATCTGAGAAGACCGACACTGTCAAGGATAAGGATGGAGTATATGAGTTTTGATGGAACCGTAACCATGCTTTTAAGGATGGTAGCACCCTCGACCCCGGAGACAATTGATGGATTTTTGAGGAGACCCCAAACCTAACCTATTTCTTTCTAGCCTCTCCGAATCTCGAGGACGCGATTCATTTTAAGGGTGGTAGGTTTGCAACATCCCAAAATTCTAAATTTTGGAATGTTATAATAAATAGATAGATTTGGATGATTCTTTGATTGATCGAGTGAAATTGAGTGAAATTCGAAACTTTCTGAAATCTAAATGAGAGGGAATAAAAGGACTTTCCCAAACTTTCATTTTTTGCTTTTATGATCTCCGTGAATTCAAATTCTTTTCACCACAAAACCTAGGAGAGAAGATGACATGACTTCTTCCATTTATTTAAATGACAAGGGGTGTTGAAAATATTTGAATTTCATTTGAAAATATTTCCAATTCTGAAACTTTATGCAACTCAATGATTTTCACGAGAGAAGATAAAATGACTTCTTCAAATTATATGAAATATGAGTTGAGAGTTTCAAAGATCAAATTTAAAGTCCTTTTTGGAAATTATTTTCAATTTGGAGTTATTTGGGTTTTATTCAAATTATTTTTCTCCAAAAATAAAATATACAGAAAATAGGGTAACATGATTCCCTACAATAGAAAATTGGAGAAAAAATAATTTGAAATCATTTTGGTATTTTTAAAATGATTTTTAGTGAGTTTTATTGAATCAGTAGCATTGTTTAATTAATTTGAACTTTTGTAGATTTTATTCAAAGTTATAAAAATGTTCATGTTGTAGAAAATCTTTTTCTGAAAATTTTGATATATTATATGCCTTTATAATACTTTTATTTATTTCGTTTTTATTTTTCCTTGTCTGGAAAAATGTTTTTTTAAACTTCTTAGCCAGACCGGGCCAACTGGGCCGAAGCCCAGCCAGCCGGCCCAGCCCAGTCCCGCGCGCCGTCTCTCCCGAGCGGCAGACCTGCCGCCGCACGCCATCGTCGCCTCATCGTCCGTGCCACCTCCGGACTCCGCACCCGCTGCCTTTGCCCTGCCCCTCCTCCACGCAACACCTCGCCCCCTCTATATAAGCTTGCGCCGCCGCCGCCCTCTCTCTCTCACGCCGCTGCTTCCGCCGCATCCCGCCGCCGCCGCATCTCGCGCGCACCGCACCGCCGCCGCACCTGCCGCAGCTCGCCGCCTCCCCTCGCCGCTCGCCTGCGCCACCGCGCCGCTCCCCGCGCTGCCCTTGCCCCTCGCCGCCGTTCCGCGCCGGAGCCGCCGCCTTGCCTCGCCCCGCTCACCGGAGCCGCGCCACCCTCGCCGGAGCTCGATCGGATCTGCCGCCGCTGGTTTATTCTCGCTAACTGGTATAAACCGCCGCTCGGCCCGGTTTTTCTTTTCGGTTTTTTATTTGATTTTAATCGGTTTAGTTATTTAGGTTAGTCTAATTTGTGGACGTTCGTCCGTTAGGTTCGGTAGCAAATGATTTCGTTCGTTAGCGTTCGGTAACGAACGCTCTCTATTTAGACTTTTTCTTTTTCTTTTTAGATTTCGGCCAGGGACCTATTTGTGATGATTTTATTTATAGATTTGTCCCTGTACTTCAATCGATCACTACTTCTTGCTCGTTACTCAGAATTAGATGAAACCAATGCCCACTTCTTCGTTACGATCCCCTCTATCCAGTAAAACAACTTAAACATGTTTTTTGAAAATTTAAAATTTGGTTTCAAACAGATTTAGATTCAAACTTCATTTGAACATAACTTGAGTTTCGTAACTCCGATTTAGTTGATTCTTTTTGCAAATCGAAGCTCTTGACCTAAACTTTCTCATAAGGCCAAATACACATAATTTTGGTACTGTTAGAAATTGTTTTATGTTACAAGAGTTATTTGCTTGGTTTCGATGCTTTCCGAATTGTTCTTCGTTCTTTCCAACCTTTTGACTGATTGCTTATGTGTGGTTACTATTGCTTGCCTACGATAGATTGAACGGAGTGTGACGAGTAGAACTACCAAGAGTTATGAGTGCGAATCATCTTCATCAACATTCCAGGCAAGTTCACACTTTGATCATATCCCTTTCATACCCAGTTTTTATGCATTAGTTTCACCCTCAAACATTGCATGGTTAGGAATTGATAACATGTGGGTATCGGGAGGTAGTTGATGAGGTAGGAACCTATTGCCCTGCATTCAAACCCTGGGAGTTACTTCTACGTTATGCTTATATTGCCATGCTATGCTCGTAGACTTGGATTGGGTTTGAGTGCATTCCATGACAGATGTGAGATTGTTAAATTAATGGTTAACTTAAGGTGGCAACTTTAATACACATCTGGGTGGATTGAGGCACCTGGGTATTCCAGTGATTGCCTGTATTTTTGGAAATCCCGGGGTACCGTGTGATTCTCCTATGGACCGCCACCCAGGCTCAAAGGGATCATAAGATTATTCATGCGGGAAACTTTCGTGTGCAGCCAGATGCCATTATGGGCTCTGGCATAGTTGATTAAGTCGTCTGAACTCTTACAATGGTAGACTAGCAGATGTAGGGGATGTAGGTGTACCGGTCTACCCATCGTAAGGTGCTAACGCTTCTGAAAGACTGTGTCTGGGTCATCCGTTTCTCAAACACCTCATAGTGCGAGAAATCCAACGGAGGAGATCGAGTCTTGTGGGGAAAAGTGCCCAAACCTCTGCAGAGTGTACAAATTAATCATGATTAGCTGTGTCCCCGGTTATGGACATCTTGAGTATCTGGTTCTTGGATTATCATATTGATCTCATCACGTTACTTAAATAATTTTTTGTGTTGTTAATGTTTACTTTTAATTGGGATTGAGAGGGGGGTTTACCTTCTCAATATTTTCAACCAACTTTGTAGTTAGATAAAATATATTCATTTGGAGTAGGGAAAATTGGCTTTTCGCAAAAACATTATAACCGTAGAGCTTTCCACCAGCCATATATGCATGTAGTGATACTTATCTTTCTTCATTAACCTATGGTGTGAATTTGCCAGTACATTCAATGTACTGACCCTTTGTGGCTGCAACGTCTCATGTTGCAGGATTCTTACAACGAGTAAGTGATACATTAGGGTTACGATTTCTACACTCAACTTTGCCGTTGGTGTTGATGGAAATCCACAAACTTGTTGTTAGTTCCGCTATTTGGATTGAGGTAATAGTATTTACGTTATTTTATACATGTGATTTACCTCTGTTATAAATCCTCGAGTACTGTGTGTGTCAGCATACCGATCCAGGGATGACACTTAAGCACAGAGACTTGACCGTCTGAGGTCGGGTCACTACAGAACCGTGGCGAAGTGAGTGTGGGCGATAGGTGGGTCCTTCCCACATGACCCAGAAACTGTCGAGGATAGGGCCCCTATAGTACTCCTACTCATTTCTTCTCGCATTGCCACCATAGTCGGTATTCTGTGGTGCTACATTTACGATGCGTGGCCCAACAAACGGTTCACTATTATAGAATGTGTATGATGCGCGACCCATCACAAATGGTTCACCGTTAAGAAGATTAGCTAATTATCGTACGAATGTTGGACAGGATTATGAAACATCGGACTGTCGTAACATCTTCATACACGACAACTATCGCACACGCTATCCTGTGGTGCAATGTTTACGATGCATACTTCATCAGAAACAGTTCATGGTTGCGAATCGTGTATGATAAGGCAACTAACACAAGAGTTTAGTTTGCCCGCACCATTTGTGATATTCTCTGACATCGCACATGGTTTGCAAACGACAACTGTGTGCATGCTTGCAGACATTTCCTCTCTGTGAACCATCCCAGATTATGGTGCTTATCACAAACGTTTGTGTTTTACCAACCGTGTGTGCCGTAACAACCTGGAGAGCGTAATTTCACCCTAATTTAATTGCTGCTTTTCCAAATTGTACCAGATTTTGATTTGAATTTGAATGTATGCTATAGCTTTATTCATATCCATCAGGTTCAAACAACCAATGTATTATTCGATTCATAGGTACATATGTTCAAGAATTACATAAGAACCAAATAAAGAATGATGAACCATAGTTGTATACTTGTACTATTAAAGACGGTAAAGAAAGAGGTGAAATATGTTCTGGTTGCTGAACAAGGTGAAGCGGAATGCCCATATTGTGCCCTCCTCCATGCAGAAGGCATGCACGACTCTAGTCCAACCCCTTGTGATGGCCGACCGCCCATCCTTCACGGTCTTCATGAAAACATCTAGATAATTGTCGTGTTCTGGTAGAAATATTTTAACCTTTGCATGCCCAATAATCATGTAGTTTGAGAGGTAATCTTGAGTAAAATGCTTTTGCAACAACTCAACTGCAAAGGAAAAAGATTCAGACATTGTCATCTAACACAACTCATTATGGGCAGTAAAAAGAAGGCTGCTGAGTTCTTACTTACCATCCTGTAGTTCATTCTTGTCTTGGATAAAGTGCAAACAAATAGTTTAATTGCCATCTTTGGACCCATTTTACTAACAATCTTTATCAGCTTCCTCACTTGATGCTGGTTCATCGATATCTCATTGCCACATACGCAGAAAGGGTCAAAGCGCGGATCTTTACCAATGACATATGTACCTAAAAGCACCAAGTTAATATTAGAAGCTAAACAACAATTGCACAATGATGTAGCACAACACTCTTTTATAATATGTCTATATACATCTGTATGTGGTAGTCCTTTTGAAATCTCTAAAAAGATAAATATTTAGGAACAGAGGGAGTATCTTATAACATCCAATATACTCACATATTAGATGAATTAACATCTTATATTGTGGGCCACAAGGAGTTTAGTGCATTCTTACAAATTATCGGCTGATTAACTGCTGCAGTATCTAGGGGTTATAGTTAGTTTGAGCTAGTTCGGGCTCAAATAGCCCTAAAGTATATCTAAACATGAGGGCTAGTTTGAGCTAGTTGCATCTATAACCCACAGTGGGCGCCAAATGTCGGGGGTTTGGTGCGACATATGCCAACGGATGGCTTGTCATGGTGGGGCGAGTAGAACGTCGCCGGTGCCTGGAAACGGGATGATGCGAAGACATGCACGCCGACGAATCTTACCCAGCTTCGGGGCTCTCCGGGGAGATAATACCCCTACTGCTGCTCTACGGGGTCTCCACATGATCACTATGGCCAAAGTGTTTACACGGTTGCTCCTTGAGCTGTTTTCTGGTGGTAGGAGAGGGCAAGGCTAGCTCTCTCCCTTCTATATGATCTGGTCTAGAGCTAATGGGTTCCAACCCTTTGCATGGGTGCCCTGGGGGGTTTATTAGGCCTACCCCCTAGGGGTACAATGGTAATCCGGCTGGGCGCGGGCCCAGCCGTCAGTGTCTCTGGCCTCCGTCTTCTCTGCCGACCGCTGGGGCCGGCGACTGGCGGGCCCCGCCGACTAGCCGGGTATGGAGCCGACAGGCCGCGCCCGCCGCTGGCGGGTCTTGCCGGCTGCTGCTTACTGTAGCCGTGCTTCTGATGACGCGGGCTTGGTTATGAGGTCATGGCAACAGCCCCGCCGCCCGGCGGGCGATCACTGTTGCCTCTCCCCATCACATCTTGATTAATGGCGCGTGGGCCTCAGGGGAGGGCTCGGCCGACTCCCCCGGGCGGACTCCCGACAGGTCCGATTGATGGTTCTCCCACCGTCTCCCGAGGTCTCACTGACTGGTGGAGCCTGCTGCCTCCAGGCTGTACAAACAAGCCATCATGGGTGCAGGATACGGCCCTGCGGTGCTGATGTCAGGGTCGGCATGGCAATAGTGCCACGCCGCATGGAGATCTTCCGGGGTACGGCGTGCTGTGGCCATGCCTGCCCTTGGTGAGGGGCGGGGTGGGCTTCGCTGTAGCCACGCCCCTGCCTCGTCCCCTTTGATGATGTCATGGGGTTTGTTGGAGTTGCGGGCCGACTCCCCAAAGCCGGCTTCTCTGGAAGCCGTCCCTGGGACTCGGCCATGAGCGGGCAGTCGGCCGTCTTGCCGTCGACTCCTCAGGAGGCGGCTCTTCGTCCTGGGGTCTTTGAGGGGCGCAGCCCGCCCCGATGTCTTGAAATGTTCTGGGACCTGGGTTGGCCTACCCGTGGCCCATTACTCCGAAACTCTTTATTAGGAGAGCCCTGGCCGGACTATGGTCAGCGAGATTGGGATGCGGACGATGAAGAAATTCAAAGCCCACCCACCACCCACTTTGTTGCCATTGTCGACGATTTAACCGACATGCTCGACTTCGACTCCGGAGACATCGACGGTATGGACGCTGATGAAGGAGACAATGAAGAACCATCGCCTATTGGGCCCTGGAACGCCACCTCGTCATACGACGTATACATGGTGGACGCACCAAAAGATGACGACGAGGAGCGGAAGGACGCATCGAAGGCTTGTTCCCTCGAAAATCAGTCAAAGCGGCGACGCAAGCGCCGCCCCAAATCCCGCCTCGACAGAAATAGCAATCACACAGACCCAGCACTGGAGCAGGGCGAACCGCTGCCGGACAACGGCAATCCGGATAATCAAACTGAACAAACAAATCCTATCAAGGATAATGGTCTGGATGACATAACGCCGGATAGACACCCGGAGCAACAGACTGCACGTAAAAGGCTTGTTGCCACCGCGAGGAGCCTAAAAAAGCAGAAGCAAAGGCTCAAGGCCGCGCAAGACACACTCCAATTCAGATGGAGTAAAATACTCAGCACTACAGCAAGGTACGGCGACAATCGCCCCTTCAAGAGCTACCCGAAGCGGAAGCTGCTACCCGAATTCGATGAGGAGGCCTCAGAACCCCCACAACCAAATATTGAAGCAGCCACCTGGTCGGATAGACGACCCCTCTACCAATACAGAGTGGCATACAACGCCGCTCACCATACAACACGCAACCAATGCTTGGGCTTGCACCCAAAGGACGGTGTAACAAGATCCATCTATAGACCACACAAGCGCGCCCCAGCATACAATGCAATACAACAAACATCCGAACAACACAGTACACCCAGCTACAGGGGTGCCGCACACCCCCTATGTTTCACCGATGAGGTGCTGGACCACGAATTTCCAGAAGGATTCAAGCCCGTAAACACAGAGGCATACGACGGAACAACAGACCCTAGGGTCTGGATTGAGGACTACATCCTTCATATCCATATGGCTCGAGGAGATGATCTCCACGCCATCAAGTACCTACCCCTCAAGCTCAAAGGGCCAGCTCGTCACTGGCTGAAAGGACTCCCCGAAAGCTCCATCGGAAGTTGGGAAGAGCTTGAAGACGCCTTTCGGGCAAATTTTCAAGGGACTTATGTCCGACCTCCGGATGCGGACGATTTGTGTCATATAACTCAACAGCCCGGAGAGTCAGCCCGAAAGCTTTGGAACAGGTTTCTTACTAAAAAGAACCAGATTGTCGACTGTCCGAACGCTGAAGCCTTAGTAGCTTTCAAGCATAGCGTCCATGACGAATGGCTCGCCAGACACCTCGGCCAAAATAAGCCAAGAACGATGGCCGCATTAACAAACCTCATGACCCGCTTTTGCGCGGGGGAGGACAGCTGGCTAGCCAGATGCAGCACCAGCGACCCCAGTACATCTGAAGTTAGAGATGGAAACGGGAAATTATGGCACAACAGCAATAACAAACGCCGGAATAAAGAAGACATCACGAAGGGCACGACAGTAGGGATGAATTGTCCAGACTCAAAAAAATTCTGGACCAAGTATGTCAGATCCATAGTACCCCTGGTAAACCTGCTAATCATACCCACAGAGAATGTTGGGTCTTCAAGTAGTCCGGCAAGCTCAACGCCGTACATAAGGGGGAGGATACACCAAGTGAAGACGAGGACGAGCCTCCCAAGCAAGACACGGCGGAAGAAAAGAAATTTCCACCAGAAGTCAAAATAGTAAACGTGTTACACATAATCAAGGGAAAAAACAATACGGCACTCCCAGGAAAGTATACCCAAGTGCCTATCACTATGAAGTCCTGCCACTGGTCATCTCAACCGATCACTTTCGACCATCGCGATTACTCAGCAAGTATCCGACACGCAGGATGGGCTGCCCTGGTATTAGACCCAATAATTGGTGGATATCACTTCACAAGGGTCTTGATGGACGGCGGCAGTAGCCTAAACCTCATATATCAGGATACAATCCGCAGGATGGGGTTAGACCCAACACAAATTCGCCATAGCAATACTACCTTTAAAGGAGTAACGCCAGGCCCAGGGGCTCATTTTATGGGATCCCTCTTACTACAAGTTATATTCGGCTCCCCGGTAACTTCCGTCATGAGCATTTAACTTTCCACATCGCTCCGTTTCAAAGTGGCTATCAAGCACTGCTCGGACGCGAAGCTTTCGCTCGCTTTAATGCAATACCGCACTACGCCTCCCTCACACTCAAGATGCCCGGTCCACGTGGCATCATTACAGTGCACGGAAATATCAAGCGATCTCTGCGCGCCGAAGAGAGTGAGGCTGCCTTGGCCGCCGCACACTAAAGGCGCCCGGACAACCGAAAGCATCCAATAGGTCGTCAAGACCTCAGATACAACTAATCAAGTCCGGCGCCACTATTTATATGGAAATAAGTGGCCACACCCCTATTTGTCAATACAAGGGGCTCAACGCGCGCAAACAAGTGGCAATTTCTTATCATCTTGAATTACACATGGTTTCTTTAAAAACTATCTTTTTGCACGATAACTTTTTCACTTAACTTCCTCTCTTTTACAGACGATCATCATGCTACACCCGTCCAGGATACGGCACAACGGAGACACAGGTGCAGACGTGCAGCAGGGACCCGCTCTAAGGATTCTTTTTAGATTAAGACCTTACGTAAACCTTTTTTACTGTCTCTTGTTGATACATATCCACCGTTGAGAAGGATGCTGACGTCTTGGCATGTGGCCACGCCAGAACAATGCACGTACCTGGACACAAGGGGCTTCTTACAAAGGCCATTATTTAGGCCCGGTTTATACCACAAAGACCGAATACCTTAGGGAGTGTTCGGCGTCGCGAGTTTGGCCCTATATGCATTAGCTCCGAATCATTGTCTTTGGTCAAATGTTGGGTTTGCTCGGCTCCTGTGTTTTGGTGCCTTACGTTCCGCTTTACCGGCTAAGGTAGCACCAGGAGCACTACTGCGATTGTGCCCTGGTTCATCCGGACGAGCACCTCAGTAGAGAAAGCCGAAAACTGACTGTCATGATATAGCGTGAGACTGGTCAACCACTCGATGACCTGTGGGAATGTTAGAATTCCTCCTCCTTAACGAAGGGCCGTTTTGCGGCCAGGCATGTACGCACCCCGGAACCGGGAGAGTGCGGAGCCACCAGGGGCTATCTAGTAGCCCCACTATCAAACTCCTATGGCTAAGTGAAAGTGCTAAAGCATTATAGTCCGGTTGCCTCGCTCGCCCCGCTATCACCTCCTTAATAGGACCAAGACGTTGGGTTAAGTTTGAACGCGTGTTTTGCGAGCACCTCCGCAGTATATGCGTGGGGGCTGAAGCCAACGACTGCAATCTTTCAGGTTATACACATGTATACGTAAACGGCCGCCCAGGAGGCATCATATTACTTTTAGGCAAAAGTATAAAAATAGCCTTAAAAAAATTCATAAAAGCATTTCTCTTACAATGAGATTACATATCACTCAAACATAATATTTTTTGAGCACTGGGTCTCTATCAAACGGGCACCCTCAAGAACTTCTTCAAAATAGTGTTCAGCAGCCTTTCGACCTATAGCCGAATCCCACGCTGCAACATTGGTAGCATCCATCTCCGCCCAGTATGCCTTAACACAGGCAAAGGCCATCCGTGCGCCCTCTATGCACGCCGACCTCTTCATCGCATTAATGCGCGACACCACATCAAGGAACTGCTGCACCAAGCTGAAATAGCTGTTCGGTTTTGACCTTCCCGGCCACAGCTGATCCACAACAGACCTCAGAGAGAGTCAGGACAACCTGTTTAGTTCGGCCCATTCGGCTAATTGGTCAGTCAATGAAAGTGGACGCTCGGGAGAATGGAATTGTCTCCAAAACAGCTGGTCTACTCCACGGTCTGTCTGACCCTGGAAGTACTTGGCCGCATCGGCAGCGCTCGCCGCCAAATCCATATACACATCCTCCAAACTCCACAGCCGATCCATAGGGGCATACCGTGGATCTCCGAATTTCCTCCGCAACATAAAGGATTTCCCAGCTACAATATCCCCGGCTTCCCATAGCTCCTCCTTCTTTGCCTTCATAGCAGAGCAGAGATCCTTTTTCGTCGCAGGAGCATTCTCAAGGTTCAATGCCTTCGCTTGTTTTTCCTTTTCGAGAACCCGGCAACGGTCGGCGGTGGGTTTTAATTCCACAGCCATCTTGGCCATCTTGTCTCGGGTCTCTCCATGCGTGGCCTTCTCGGCTTGCAACTCTTCGGCCGCCTTCACAGTAGCTGCATTACCTAACCTCGCTTGTTCCTTGGCTCGGGCAAGTTCTGCCCGCAAGGCTTCAACAGTAGCAGCTCCATCTGCAGTCACAACATATTTAGGATACTGGCATCATGCTGCTCTTCCTATGTGGCGTTTACCAGATATTGACACTTACCCTGTGCCTCGTCAATCCTTTTGTTAACAAGCTCGATGTGGGCGTCTGCCGCATCCAACTGCCGTTCTAAATGGGCAAACTCGCTAGTCCGGCTAGCCACCGGAGATTCCATCACCTGCACATAGAGGCAGTATGGTTATTACCTGAGAATATGATCCTCTGTTCGTCGTCATTTCCGACGACAACCAGAGTCTCAGGGGCTACTATCTACACAGGGCACACCTAGCATGTGCAGGACTATCATACATTCTTTTACGTACCTCAAAGCCTGTCAGTAGACTCATAAAAGCTTCATGCAATCCGCTTTCGGCGGACGATATTCTCTCCATCACCGTATTCATTAGCACACGGTGTTCATCTGAGATGGCCGCTCGCCCCACCAACTCCCTCAGAACATCCGATCGCACACTAGACGGTGCCGGACTCTTTTGTCTGCTCTCTTCGGGAGCCGGACATTGGGAGCTTCGGGGGTCAACGGGATTATCTTCTGGCCTCACCGGACTCGGAGAGGCCCTCCGCGGCGACACTTCAGGGTTGCCCGCTTCCGAAGCGGAGGAGTCCGGTGGAGGCGTTTTGCTCTCCATCATCTCTGGAAGAAGATCCCCCGAAGATGAGCTCATTTGAGAGGGGCTAAGACCCGAACTGCGAAAACATATGCGGTGGTTATGTTCTCAGAAGAAAAAGATGGCATATATGTACTATCAAAGGTATTTCGGGTCACTTACGACTCGTGGGAGGATTGATCCCCCCGTGGACTTTGTGCGGCAACAACGCCCCCCAAGGTGGGACCCTCTGTGGGAGACTTCTTCTCCCGTTTGGAAGCTTCGGCTTCCGAATCCCCGGGTGCAGTCCTTTTCCTCTTCTGGTCACCTTCCCTCATGGAGAAGCTCGCTCCCTCATCTAGAATGGGCAGTGTTGGGGGCCCGCGTCCGCCCGCATTATCCCCCACAGTATCTTCCTTCAAGGGCTCCGGGCAAGGTGCGGTCTAGAGCATGTTTTCCAATACCGGATTTTCCAAACCCTCAGGGAGGGGGGCTGAACACCGAATCAATTTCGCCTTTGTTAGCCAGTCCAGGTCAAAAAGCGAACTCTTAGAGATAACTTCATAACAAAGTAGAGAAAGTATGTTCGGCCGGAAGATGCCTTGCCTGTTCGGCGGTGCGGTTGCTACTCAGGCCCACGTCCTCGGTGATTTCCGGACACTCCGTCTGAGGTCCGAAGAATGATTTGTACATCTCCTCGTGCGTCAGGCCGAGAAAATTTTGAATGGCACACGGTCCCTCGGGATTGAACTCCCACAGACGAAGAGGCCGGCGTTTGCAAGTCTGGACTTGACGAACCAGCATAACCTGTACCACCGCAACCAAACTGAAATCTCCATTGAAGAGATCTCGAATGCGGCCTTGCAGTATAGGCACGTCCTTGGCTGGCCCCCAGTTCAGACCTCTACTGATCCATGACATCAGTTGTGGTGGGGGGCCCGAGCAGAAAGCAGGGGGGCCGCCCATTTGTCACTTCTAGGAGCCGTGATGTAGAACCACTCCTGTTGCCACGATTCAGACACCTCTGGGATGGAACCTTTGGGCCATGGAGCTCCCATCATCTTGCGTATTGAGGCACCTCCACACGCTGCATGCTACCCCTCGACCAACTTCGGCTTCACTTCAAAGGTCTTGAGCCATAAGCCAAAGTGAGGGGTAACCCGGAGGAAGGCCTCGCACACGATAATAATGTCGTGATATGAAGAAAGGAGTCTGGAGCTAGATCATGCAAATCTAGCCCGTAGTAAAACATCAAACCCCTGACGAAAGGATCCAGGGCAAGGCCTAGGCCTCGAAGGAAGTGGGAAATGAACACGACGTTCTCGTTAGATTTGGGGGTGGGGACAGCCTGCCCTCGGGGAGGCAGCCGATGGAAAATCTCGACGGTCAGATATCTGGCCTCCCTCTAATTCTGGATGTCTTCTTCCGTGACGGTGGAAGGCATCCATCGGCGTTGAAGGCTAGATCCGGACATGACTGAAGGTTCGGGGCGCCTGACCTGAACTTCGGGCGTTTAAGCTTGAGGTGGGGGAAGGATTTGATTGAGCACGGGAGGGAAGAATAAAAGCCTTGTCCCCTTTATAAAGAGGGTGAATATCAAGCGTACTCTCCATGTCCGTTTGGACTTGCCAACAATCTAGGAGTCCTAGAAGCGGTTGGGTTACCCACGCCCGTATTGATGAGAATCCCGGAATAAGGGGGACGCGATCTCTGCTTTAACAGGACGTGCCAAGGAAACTGCCTTGCATAACGCGCTGAGATGGGACAGTAAAACGGTTCAAATAAAAGCTTGGCCATGGTGTGATGTCATGCTGCGGAATACGTCAGCAGATTAGATTCGTGTAAATATTATTCTCTCTATGGCAATATGTGGAAACTTATTTTTCAGAGCCAGACACTATCTTTGTGTTCAAAATCTTCTATGAAGTACTTGGAGGAGGAACCCGCCTTGCAATGCCGAAGACAATATGCGCGCCGGACTCGTCGTCATTGAAGCCTGGTTCAGGGGCTACTGAGGGAGTCCTGGATTAGGGGGTGTCCGGATGGCCGAACTAAACCTTCAGCCGGTCTCCTAGACAATGAAGATACAATATTGAAGACTCCGTCCCGCGTCCGGGAGGGACTTTCCTTGGCGTGGAAGGCAAGCTTGGCGATACGGATATGCAGATCTCCTACCATTGTAACCGACTCTATGTAACCCTAACCCTACCCGGTGTCTATATAAACCGGAGGGTTTTAGTCCGTAGGACAACATACACATCAACAATCATACCATAGGCTAGCTTCTAGGGTTTAGCCTCCTCGATCTCGTGGTAGATCTACTCTTGTACTACCCATATCATCAATATTAATCAAGCAGGACGTAGGGTTTTACCTCCATCGAGAGGGCCCGAACCTGGGTAAAACTTCGTGTCCCTTGTCTCCTATTACCATCCGTCCTAGACGCACAGTTCGGGACCCCCTACCCGAGATCCGCTGGTTTTGACACCGACAGGGGGCTACGCGATAAAAGGAATGACAAGCGAACGAGACAACAAGGACCAACCACGAGAACCTCTCCAAGGAGAGAGCGGTGGCCGGAGCCACCTATGTTTGAGTCAATTGGTATGGCACCATGAAGAATTATCCTTGGGCCCATGACCAAAACTCATCTTTGAAGCACAATTGCCATCAAAATGGCTAATGTGAAAGAGTTGATCAATTTATGCATAATGGGGGGAGGGAGAGTTCATTGAGAGAACAACACTCCCCTATGTCCATGCCTACACCTAAACAAGATAACAAGTTGAGTATGGTGGGGCGTTCACAGGTTCAAGCAACATTGCTCAAATCAATGATATTTAGCTCATGCCTTAACTCGCGAAATCTTGCTTCATCCAAGGGCTTCGTGAAGATGTCTGCAAGGTTATCAAGAGTGTTGACATAGTTGAGCTCGATGTCTCCTCGCCTAATATGATCCCGTATGAAGTGATACCGAATCTCAATATACTTCGTCTTGAAGTGTTGCAACGGGTTGAGAGAAATCTTGATTGCACTTTCATTGTCACACCAAAGAGGCACTTTGTCACAAATGACACTGTAATCCTTTAAAGTTTGCCTCATCCATAAGAGTTGTGCACAACAACTACCAACCACCACATACTCTGCTTCGGTGGACGAGAGAGACACACAACTTTGCTTAGGTGCGGCTTGGAAGACCAACTCACCAAAGAGCAACCAAGAAATTGGCACCCTCCGGAAGTGGACTTCCTATCCACTTTGTCTCCCACCCAATCCGAGTCCGAATAACCTACAAGCTTGAAGTTTGCTCCCCTTGGGTACCATAAGCCAAAGTTTGGGGTATGAGCCAAATATCGAAATATTCACTTGACCGCCACCAAGTTACTTTCCTTAGGTGCGGCTTGAAACCGTGCACAAATTCCCACACTCAACATGATATCTGGTCTAGATGCACAAAGGTAAAGCAAGGAGCCGATCATGGAGTGATATACCTTTTGATCCACCGCTTTACCATTGGGATCAATGTCAAGTTGGAACTTGGTGGGCATGGGAGTGGAAGCCGGCTAGACATCACTTAGCTTGAATCTCTTGAGCATGTCTTGAGTGTATTTGGCTTGGTTGATGAAGGTTCCTTCTCTCCTTTGCTTCACATTGAACTCGAGAAAGAACTTCAACTCTCCCATGGAAGACATCTCGAACTTTGAGGTCATGAGAGCGGCAAATTCCTCATTGAAAGCTTTGTTACGGGAACCAAATATAATATCATCAACATATAATTGGCACACAAACAACCCCCCTTTGACCTTCTTAGTAAAAAGAGTGGGGTCGATTAGCCCAACTTCAAAACCACGATCTTGTAACAACTCGGTGAGGTGGTCATACCACGCACGTGGGGCTTGTTTAAGGCCATAGAGTGCCTTATCGAGTTGATACATATGATCGGGAAAGTAGGGATCCTTGAACCCGGGGGGTTGCTTGACATATACCAATTCATTAATTGGACCATTAAGGAAAGCACTCTTCACATCCATTTGTTGTAACTTAAAGTTATGATGAGAAGCATATGGAATCAACATGCGAATGGATTCAAGACGAGCAACGGGGGAAAAGGTTTCACCATAGTCGATACCCTCGACTTGGGAGTAGCCTTGTGCTATCAAACGAGCCTTGTTGCGAATGATAATCCTATGAGCATCTTGCTTGTTCTTGAATATCCACTTGGTTCCAATGACATTGTGGTTCTCCGTTGGCCTTGGCACCAATCGCCACACTTTGTTGCGATCGAAGTTGTTGAGTTCTTCATGCATGGCATTGAGCCAATCCAGATCCTTGAGCGCCTCATAGACCTCTTGGGGTTGAGCACAAGAGACAAACGCGTGATGTTCACAATATTTTGGTAATTGTCTACGAGTTCTTACCCCCTTTCTTAAGCTTCCAAGCACATTTGTCATGAGATGATCCTTGGTGGAGAGCTTGGAAGCAATCTTGGCGGCACGACACTCCAATTCCTCCTCGAGGGTGAGACGAGGAGTGGTCACTTGATCATCTTGAGCGCCGTCTTGATCTTGTTCTTGATCTCGAGGAAACTCTTGATCTTGAACTTGCTTGGAGGAGAGAACTTTGCCTTGGGCATCACTTGATGTTACAACACCATCTTGAGATTGACCTTGCCCTTGGTCTTGTTCTTGAGGTTGAGGGCCTTCACTTTGTTCTTCGGAAGTGTGTGGGTCTTGGGTTGGTGAAGGTTCCACTTGAGTGGAACGTTGTCCTTCTCCTTCGGCCACAAGGGGTTCCTCAATGGGTAGGATATGACCAACACCCATTCTTCTTATGGCATGGGGAGGAATTTCATCACCTACATCACAAGTACCACTTTGCTCCACTTGGGAGCCCTTATTCTCATCAAACTCCACATTACACGTTTCCTCAATAAGTCTCGTGGACTTACTGAGAACACGGTAAGCATGAGAGTTTGTAGCATAACCAAAAAATATGCCCTCATAAGCTCTAGCCTCAAATTTAGACAAACGGACACCTTTCTTGAGAATGAAACACTTACACCCGAACACCCGGAAGTACTTGAGGTTGGGCTTGTTACCGGTGAGTATCTCATGTGGAGTCTTGTTCAAGCCTTTGCGGAGGTAGAGCCGATTAGATGCATGACACGCAGTGTTGATGGCTTCGGCCCAAAAGTTGTAGGGAGACTTGAACTCCGCCATCATGGTCCTTTCCGCATCCATCAATGCCCGGTTCTTCCTCTCCGCTACACCATTTTGTTGAGGAGTATAAGGTGCGGAATATTGATGCTTGATTCCCTCATCACTCAAAAACTCATCCAAGGTGTAGTTCTTGAACTCGGAGACGTTGTCACTTCTTATAGTCAAGATCTTTGTATTGTGTTGTCGTCGAGCTTCATTTGCAAAGTTGATGACGGTTTGTTGGGTCTCGCTCTTCCTCTTGAAGAAATATACCCAAGTGTATCTTGAATAGTCATCCACAATCACCAAGCAATACTTTCTACCGCCAAGACTATCAAAGGATGGAGGCCCGAAGAGATCCAAATGAAGGAGCTCCAAAGGCCTCTTCGAGTAGATGATAGTCGTGGGAGGGTGAGCCTTCTCATGTAGCTTTCCTTCGATGCAAGCACTACAAGCACGATCTTTGGCAAAACTAACATTTGTTAGTCCACGGACATGGTCCCCCTTGAGAAGACTTTGCAAAGATCTCATATTGACGTGGGCTAAATGGCGATGCCAAAGCCATCCCACATCAACTTTAGCCATTAGGCATGTCGCGGTCTTAGTGGGTCGCTTTGAAAAGTTAATCACATAGAGACCATTCTCGACATGCCCAACAAAGGCTACTTTAAGAGTCTTGCTCCACAAGAGGGCCACGGTATCAATATCAAAGAAAGTGGCAAAGCCCATGGGTGCTAGTTGACGAACGGAAAGTAAATTGTATGCAAGGGACTCAACAAGCATGACCTTCTCGATCGTAAGATCATGAGAAATGACAACTTTACCGAGTCCCAATACCTTAGAGGACGAGGCGTCACCCACTTGACATTGGTGGGCATGGATGGGATCTTTTGCATGTCCACCACCAAGTCCTTGCTTCCGGTCATATGATTAGTAGCTCCACTATCGAGCAACCATGATCCCCCACGGGAAGCAAACCCCTACAAGAGATCAATGCTTGGTCTTAGGAACCCAAATAGACCATTCAATGTACTCATAAGGAGAACCAACGAATTTGGCATAAACATGCCTATCTCTAGCACGACACAATACATAAGAAGGGTTAAAGTCGCCGGCTTTGTTGGGAATGAAAGAGTTGCCCTTCTTGGCATCACTACCCCTCACGGAGTTCTTCTCCTTCTCCTTAGTAGCACCCTCTCCCTCCTTCACAAAGGTTTGCTTGAGAGGAGGAGGTCGTTTGTCCTTGTCATTCTTGTTCTTATTCTTGGACTTGGGCACGTACCCAATCCCTTCCTTGGACACAACTCCCTTTTGGTTGGTCAAAAGGTCGTTGAGGTTCTTCTCGACTTGTATGCAAGATACAAGACCTTTCTCAAGTTGCACCTTTAGCTTAGCATTCTCCTCAGCAAGATGCACATGCTGACAACAAGGGTTAGTAGCATTTGCATTATCAATTAACATCATACGAGGAAAAGTGGCTTTCTCCTTGGTTATCTTTACTTGAAGTTGATCATGAGACTCTTTGAGGCTAGCATGAGCACCCTTCAAGACCTTGTGGGCCTTGTCAAGTAGATCAAACTCCTCTTTGAGTCTAGAAATATCAACCCCAAGCTTGGCCTTCTTGGATTTTAGCACACGAGAGACAACGAGAGCATGATCACAATCTTTCTTTAACTTAGCGTGATCAACGTTGTGTGACTCCTCAAGAGATAAACGAAGACCATGCTCTTCCTCAAGAGCATTGGAAATATCCGAAATCTCATCGTCATAGTCACGACTATGCCCCTCCATCTTGGAGATAGTATCTTCGTGAGCCTCGATCATGTCATTGGCTTCACCAAGTTGTTCCAAAAGAGCAACAAAATGCTTCTTGGACTTACCCTTGAGTTTACCCATAAAGGACTCAAACTCATTTTCCTCCACATTCGATCCCTCATATTCATCAATGCAATCCATCAAGGAAGGATTATTAATGATGGTAGTTTTGATGTTGGGGGTTACCTTGTTGGTGGCTTTAGCCATGAGGCACTTGGCGGTGATGTTCTCATTGGGTGAGTCAAAGAGAGACACTCGTGCAGCTTTTGCAATGGCAACGGAGGCCATGGAAACCGACTCACCATCTTCATCATCATCATCATCATGGTACTCTTCTTGAACCACCAACGCCTTGTGAGGTGTCTTCTTGGTGAAGTTGCTCTTGTTGGGGAAAGACTTGGCTTTGTCCTTTCGGATGAGCTTTCCACCATTGTCTTCCCTCTTCTCATACGGGCACTCAAAAACAAAATGGCTCACATTGCCACAGTTTTAGCAAGTCCCCACACGTTGCTTGCTCTTCGTGCCACTTGAGTTGTTCTTGTTGAAGTTCGGCCTTAAGCTCTTCTTGCTCCAAAATTGCCTTGAAGCAAGTGCCATGTGTTCATGATAGGCATAATTTGTATCTTCGGGGTTGCTTTCCTCTTCTTCCTCTTCTTCTTCTTCAACACAAACCTTGGCCTTCAATGCAAGGTTGGGCTTCTTTTCCCTTTGAGAGCGAAGCACCGCATTGTCGGCGGTCTTGTCTATAATGCCCCGAGACCGTTGCGCCAGGTGTCTTCCAGTTATCCGTTGTGGTTGCCTTGTCATTTGCTTGCGTGTCGCATCTTGCCATTTCATCATGTGCATTGCATCACCATGTTTTCAAAACTTGCTTCCGTCCCATTTCCGCAGTTCTTTCCGTTGTCCGTTATGAGCCCGACCACACTCGCACGCGCCCGCGGCACGTCTGAAATATTATTTTATAAGTGGCCGGAAACTATTCTCGGAATGGGATGAAAGTTGGCGTGCGGTGTTGTTTTGTTGTCAGTAGACCACCTGCCAAGTTCCATCACATTCGGAGTTCGTTTGGTGCCCCAACAGATAGCTATAGCGGTAATATAGCCGGTCTAACGTCGGACGTTTTCGGTCTCCGGAAACCATGCCGGGCTGCATTTCCATCTCTCTCTTCTCAGCCTGAGACCTCTCCTACACAGCCTAGGCCCAGCCTACCCCCTCTTTGCACAGTGCATCGACCCCTCGCGCATGTCCGAAACTTACCCGAACCCGACCCGGACAGTCATCACCGTTGGATCCGGATCATCCCCAAACATCCATAAAGTATCATCGTTTTCTCGTTGGAGTCTCCTAACCTATTTTTCTCGGACCGTCCGATTACGATCGGAGGGACCTAACCGCCCTAAAATGATTTGTTTTGCTATATATAGACCTCCTTGTCTATTTTTAGACCAAACCCTAAATTATAGGAATTTTGTCTCCTCTAGCTGCCGCCACCTACAGCCTTCCCCCTACTTGGATCTGCTGCCATCTTCCCCTTGTTTTCAGCACCACTGAATCAACCAGCAGCCCGCTTCTCTCCCGAACTGGCCGTCGATCCACTTGGCCCTCTCCCGCAAGCCTCAATCCCGCCGTCTCTCCATAAACCGGACGTCGCCGCCGGCGACCAACACCCCCAGGCCGGCCTCGTCTCCCTTCTCCTCGGTCGTCTCCTCCCGTTTTCTCCTTCCCCGTGCTTACCTCGCTCTCCCGTCGTCGTCTGCCTGCAGGGAACGAGGAGCACGGTGCCCGATGCCATGGTCGGCCTCGAGCTCGTCCCCAACGCCGCCCCTGAGCTCCACCCGCGCCGCCGTTGCCCGGATCCGGCGCCGGCCAGCCGGATCCGCCCCGTCCACACCTCGCCGGCCTTCCCTGGAGCCCACTGCCGCTCGAGACAGCCCCTCCTCTACTTCGTTCTATGGGGAGGATGACGCGCCCCTGCCTCGCCATGGACGCGCCTCCCTGCTGCCGGAGCCCCACGACCCCGCACCAAGTCCCTCGCCGTCGCCTCTGCTTCATCCGGCTCGACCGAGCATTGCCGCCCCCCTGCGTAGACCCGTTCCAGCGCCCGACGTCGCCATCCTCCTGAATCCGCCACCGCTGTCGCTCTGAACCTCTCGTCCCGCTGTGGTTTCTGTCCTTCAGAGTTTAGGAATGGGAAGAACAGTGGCTCGCCCGGTTCAGTCCCGCGCGTTGACCATGCCCTGCCTCGCTTCGATCTGACTGCGAGACCAGTGCAGCGCTTAGCCCAGCTTCCTGCTGTCCTGCTGCTTCTCCGACCGGACCATTAGGCCCAATGTGAGAAGCCCCCCTCCAGCCCCTATGCACTGTTAGGCCATTCAGTTTCGGCCCAGTGTAGTTTTTTTCCCTGTCTGTGATTTTACCTATTAATCCAGAGAAACCTGTTTTACAGAAAAGTCCTTCATATTCATGCATTTAATTACTCACAAATGGTGCATCATATTAAAACAAATCATATATGAAACTTGCTTAAAATTTTATGTATATTAATAATTTGCAACTTTCATCTATGTTTAAAATGCTTAAAATGATGTTTGCTTTAATTTTATTAAACAACATGCTAAAATGGTTTATTTCATAACTAAATATGTAAATGGGGTGGAAAAATGCCTAGTTTAACATGGTGCACTCATCTTGCATGTTTAACAACTCTAAAATTGTGTTTAGGGCAGAACAGTACCAAATCCATATATATGCACATGAGGATTTTACAGACTTGTTGTTTGTTGTTCCGGCCTCATTTAAATTTTCCTAGATAGGTAGTTATCTTTTGCTTCACCTCTTGCCATGTTAATCAACATTTAATATTGTTGGGTACATAAACAAGATCGAAGTAAATAACTTGCATGTGGTGTTCCGTCAATATGCAACTCGTTGCATATTGAGCTCCACTTAACTTGTATTGTTGTTTGTACACTTTGCCATGACATGCCTCATTAAACCGGACATGCATCATACTTGGTTGTGCATCATGCCATGATTATGTGATGGTTGTTTACTATGTTGTTTACTTCTTTCCAGTGTTGCTTCTTCGGGTTAGTTCTGATAATGTCACGTTTGTGAGGATCCGTTCGACTACGTCCATGTGTCTTTTTCTTGGACTCGTTCTTCTTCCTTGTGGGATCTCAGGCAAGATGACCATACCCTCGAAATCACTTCTATCTTTGCTTGCTAGTTGTTCTCTCTTTTGCTATGCCGCGATACCTACCACTTGCTATATCATGCCTCCCATATTGCCATGTCAAGCCTCTAACCCACCTTTCCTAGCAACCTTTGTTTGGCTATGTTATGGCTTTGCTCAGCCCCTCTTATAGCGTTGCTAGTTGTAGGTGAAGTTGGAGTTTGTTCCTTGTTGGAACATGGATATGTTGGGATATCACAGTATCTCTTATTTTACTTAATGCATCTATATACTTGGTAAAGGGTGGAAGGCTCGGCCTTATGCCTGGTGTTTTGTTCCACTCTTGCCGCCCTAGTTTCCGTCATACCGGTGTTATGTTCATTGATTTTGTGTTCCTTATGCGGTTGGGTTATAATGGGAACCCCTTGACAGTTCGCCTTGAATAAAACTCCTCCAGCAAGGCCCAACCTTGGTTTTATCATTTGCCACCTAAGCCTTTTTCCCTTGGGTTCTGCAGACTCAAGGGTCATCTTTATTTTAAACCCCCCGGGCCAGTGCTCCTCTGAGTGTTGGTCCAAACTAGAGCACCGTGCAGGGCCATCCCTTGGCAACTTGGGTTACGTCAGCTCCTATACGCTTAGCTTATCCGGTGTTCCCTGAGAACGAGATATGTGCAGCTCCTATCGGGATTTGTCGGCAAAGCGGGTGGTCTTGCTGGTCTTGTTTTACCGTTGTCGAGATGTCTTGTAACCAGGATTCCGAGTCTGATCAGGTCTTCCTGGGAGAAGGAATATCCTTCGTTGACCATGAGAGCTTGTGATGGGCTAAGTTGGGACACCCCTGTAGGGTTTTGAACTTCCGAAAGCCGTGCCCGCGGTTATGGGCAGATGGGAATTTGTTAATGTCCGGTTGTAGAGAACTTGAAACTTAACTTAATTAAAATGCATCAACCGCATGTGTAGCCTTGATGGTCTCTTCTCGGCGGAGTCCAGGAAGTGAACACGGCTTTGGAGTTATGCTTGAACGTAAGTAGTTTCAGGATCACTTCTTGATCACTTCTAGTTCACGACCGTGCTTTGCTTCTCTTCTCGCTCTCATTTGCGTAAGTTAGCCACCATATATGCTAGTGCTTGTTGCAGCTCCACCTCACTACCTTTTCCTACCCATAAGCTTAAATAGTCTTGATCTCGCGGGTGTGAGATTGCTGAGTCCCCGTGACTCACATATTACTTCAAACAGTTGCAGGTGCCGATGATAACCGTGCAGATGTTGCAACCGAGCTCATGGAGGAGCTCGATGAAGATCGTGTTCGTTGTGTTGTTTCGTTTCTACTTGATCAGTAGTGGAGCCCAGTTGGGGCGATCGGGGATCTAGCATTAGGGGTGGTCTTCTTTTATTTTGGTTCCGTAGTCGGACCTTGATTGTATTCTGGATGATGTAATGATATATTTATGTATTGTGTGAAGTGGCGATTGTAAGCCAACTCTATATCTCTTTCTTATTCAGTACATGGGATGTGTAAAGATTACCCCTCTTGTGACATGCCTACCATGCGGTTATGCCTCTAAGTCGTGCTCCGACACGTGGGAGATATAGCCGCATCGTGGGTGTTACATTGTCCAAGATGTTCATAGCCACAAACTCATACAACACTTCACTTGAGGTCACAGTGTGGAAGTCCGGCCTTCGACGAATGACGGAGGACATGGCCTTGTGGTAAGGCATCATTGCCTTGAGGAATTTGCGCTTGATCCAGTTCTCATCCGTGTCCTTGCTCCCATGATCTCGGAGTGAGGCCGCGAGTTTGGTTACTCTCCGATAAAGCTCACGAGGTTCTTCATCTTCTTTCATTGCAAACTCATCGGCTTCATCTTGCACTACTTCATAGTTGGAGCGTTGAATGCTTGCGCTACCCCGGTAGAGAGAGACAACACAAAGCCATGCATCTTTGGACAAGGCGAAGGGCCGAAGATGTGGTAGATCTTCGGGTGGAATTGCATCTTGGATGATGAAGAGAGCATTCTCATTGAATTGATTATCCGTGGCCTCTCGAGGAGTGAAGTTGCATGGGTCATGCGGATAGAAACCTTCTTCAATGATTCTCCAAAGATTAATATTCACATGATTTAAATGGCGCTTAAAGCGATAAACCCAACAATCAAAGTCCTCATTTTTCACAATCTTACGGGGAGGACCGGCATGATTCAAATGAGTGGAAGGAATCGGTCCACCATAAAAAATTGGTGCTTCCACATGGGCAAAGATGTCGGTGCCATTTTTACCACTAGAAGAAGGAGCCTTTTCACTACTAGCTTCCCCCTTGTCGGAGTTAGCATCTGTCACCTTGTCCGCGGGATCACCCACTTTCAAAGGTGCAGTGGATAGTTTAAGCCCTTCAATGAATTTAGTAAACATGCTTTCAACCTCGGTCGTCATTGAGGTTTTCAATGTCTCCAAGGCTATATTGAATTCCTCACGGGAGACCGAGGTTCCCCCATCACCCGTAGACGAGATCGGATTCACACCAGAGTGCTCCTCCACACCGTCTACGGTGTCAACCATACTCTTTGGACGGCAAAGTCCTTAGTAAAGAGACGAGGCTCTGATACCAAGTGAAAGGATCGATATGGTTGACTAGAGGGGGGTAAATAGGCAACTAATAATTTTTAGCTTTTCTTTATCAAATTAAAGTTTGCATCAAAGTAGGTTGTCTAGATGTGCAACTAGGTGAGCAACCTATATGATGCAACAACAACGAGCACACAAGCAAGCAAGAGAAGTAACACTAAAAAGCTTGCACAAGTAAAGGTAAGAGATAACCAAGAGTGGACCCGGTGAAGACGAGGATGTGTTACCGAAGTTCCTTCCTTTTGAAGGGAAGTACGTCTCCGTTAGAGCGGTGTGGAGGCACAATGCTCCCCAAGAAGCCACTAGGGCCACCGTATTCTCCTGACGCCCTCACACAATGCGAGATGCCGTGATTCCACTATTGGTGCCCTTGGAGGCGGCGACCGGACCTTTACAAACAAGGTTGGGACAATCTCCACAACTTAATCGGAGGCTCCCAACAACACCATGAAGCTTCACCATAATGGAATATGGCTCTGCGGTGACCTCAACTGTCTAGGGTGGTCAAACACCCAAGAGTAACAAGATCTGCAAGGGATTAGTGGGGGAATCGAATTTCTCTTGGTGGAAGTGTAGATCGAGGCCTTCTCAACCAATCCCTAGAAAATCAACAAGTTTGATTGGCTAGGGAGAGAGATCGGGCGAAAATGGATCTTGGAGCAACAATGGAGCTTAGGGTTGGAAGAGGTAGTCAACACGGAGAAGAAGGTACCCCTTATATAGTAGAGAGATAAATCCATCCGTTATCCACTTAACCAGCCCGCGACAAGCGGTACTACCGCGCCTGCCAAGCGGTACTACCGCAAGGCCCTATGGTACTACTTTACAACCTTGCGGTACTACCGCAAGGCAGGGTTGGGCCAGCCTGAGAAGGCCGTGGACAGAAAAACGTCCGTGGCTAGTACCGCTGATAACAAAACAGTGCAAAAAGTCCGACACGGTACTACCGCTGATGGCACGCGGTACTACCGCACGGGGAGCGGATGTAATAAATTACATCCGCTCCTACTTCCGCTACTCCTGCTGTGCCGGACCAGTGCTCACGGTACTACGTCTCCCAAGGAGCGGTACTACCGTGACTACCTGCGGTACTACCGCAAAGGCATGTGGTACTATCGCAGGGGCCTGCGGTACTACCGCTCCGAAGAGAAGTACTACCACAAGCCTCAGGACAGCAACATAAAGGAAGTCTTCTTTTTGCATAGTCAATAAGAAATGAAAGATGCTCCAAGGTGCTAAAGGAAAGGCGGTGCAAAGAGGAGTAAACGTGAACGCGATGATTCCACCCAAACCTTTCCAAAGTGGACCCCCTCTTAATAGTACGGCATTCCTACGACTCAAATCCACTAAAAAATGAACGTAGAAAAATATCCGTCTTCAATAATCTTCGAGGGGCTCCTAACCGTCTCATGCCTAGTCATGAATTATCTGAAATACTCAAGACACACGATTAGTCCGCAAATACATTTTCATCAATCACCAAAACACCTTAGGGATAAATATGTCCTTACAGCTTTCCCCTTGGAAGAGCAGATGGGATCTTTCCCCTTGGAACAGCCGGAGAGGGTGCCCTCCTCGTGGTCACCATCGATGAGGTCTGACTTGGAAGCTGTGGATCCCAAGCCAGCGTCACAAAATGTGTCCTTTAGAAATGAAAAAAGGGGCTCGATGGCGATGTAGAATGGAAAATTGTTGACAGCGAGCGAGAGGAGATCAGCAGCGGGGCCATGGATGAGATCGACGACAGTTGAACCCGAGGGGTTGGGTGTGTGCCACTTAACCTTTGACATAGCCCGCCTTAGGCCATCGCTGTCGATGACCTCGATGTCGTAGCCGGCGGACGAGACATGCCCGCATACTCTAGCCCGCTGCTTGAGTGCCTGCCGCCAGTAATGGTTGTCAGTTTCCTCAGCGACGTCGGGCGAAGAGACCTCTATACACCTCTTTTGGGCCAGTCCCTCCTTGAGCTCCACGGGAAGCGTAGCCAGGCTTAGGCTACGACGCTCTAGAGTGGGGGATGGGGATGGAGATCTGTGGGAAAGGGGGTGTTTGGCATGCGTCATCTAAGAAACCCAGGGCGGCTTGGGTATGGAGATCGGTGGGTAAGCTGCACGGGAAAACTAGCAGATGTTGACAATGGAGGCCTTGCGGCAGCGGCAGCGGCAGCGGGAACCTTGCTAGGGTTTTGAGCGAGGGAGGGGGTGTGTGTGTGCGCGCACACCCGAGAAGTTTTTGGTGTGTGTGTGTGTGTGTGGAGGGGGGTGCGGGGTGTTTGAGGAAATGACGCGGGTACTGAAAATTTTACTACACGGGAGTCAAACGCGGGATTGATATGTCGAGCTCTTGAAAATTTTGATGATAGTGCATCACACACGGTCCGGAGATAACAACCGTGTGTTATGAAACAGAAAAACCCTCGAAGCGGGCAGATATTTTCTAGGGATGCAGGCGGGATTGGGAACAAGAAACATCACACACGGTCCGGAGATAACAACCGTGTGTTATGAAATAGAAAAACCCTCGAGGCGGGCATATATTTTTGAGAGGAGGAGCCTCGTGGAGCCCAATGTACTGTGCGGATGTGTGCGTGACAGGTGCACCGGCGTGGCACACGGTTAGTTTGAGAGAACCGTGTCTGTTGCATCATCCGACTTATCTAATGTTCATAAATTTGGCGAAAAATGACGCGGGAGAGGGCCAGAACACGAACACACTTGCATGTGGACCAAATTTATGTATCAAAAGGGTGGTCTGATTTTCAAATACCAAATGCACCTTCGATGTGGCACCTCTCTCGCAAAGCGCACTGTATTGCTTGCCCCCCCTCATGTCGGCACAAATGGAATCCTAAGCTATGAATGCATGCCCCTCCCCCCCAACTGAGGTTCACCGTAGAAAAGTGCAAAGTAGCTAGCAGCCCCCCTCCCTCGTGTTGGCACGAAGGGAATCCTAAGCTATGAATGCATCCCCCCAGAGGTTCATTGACCTAGAAAAGTGCGAAGTAGCTAGCAACCCCCCTCGTGTCGACACAAAGGGAATCCTAAGCTATGAATGCATGCCCCCCCAACCGAGGTTCACCGTAGTAAAGTGCGAAGTAGCTAGCAGCCCCCCTCCCTCATGTCAGCACGAAGGGAATCCTAAGCTATGAATGCATCCCCCCAACCAAGGTTCACCTAGCAAAGTGCAAAGTAGCTAGCAGCCCCCCTCGTGACGGCACAAAGGGATTCCTAAGCTATGAATGCATACCCCCCCAACCGAGGTTCACCTAGCAAAGTGTGAAGTAGCTAGCAGCCCCCTCCCTTGTGTCGGCACGAAGGGAATCCTAAGCTATGAATGCATACCCCCCAACCGAGGTTCACCCTAGCAAAGTGCGAAGTAGCTAGCAGCCACCCCTCCCTCGTGTCGGCACGAAGGGAATCCTAAGATATGAATGCATGCCCCTCCCCCCGACCAAGGTTCACCTAGCAAAGTGCGAAGTAGCTAGCAGCCCCCCTCTCGTGTTGGCACAAAGGGAATCCTAAGCTATGAATGCATGCCCCCCCAACCGAGGTTCCCCTAGCAAATTGTGAAGTAGCTAGCAGCCCCCACCCCCTCATGTCGCCACGAAGGGAATCCTATGCTATGAATGTATGCCCCCCAACCGAGCTTCACCTAGCAAAGTGCAAAGTAGCACCCCCCCACACACACTTTCAGTCGGCGGGTGAGGGAGTCCTGGATTAGGGGGTGTTCGGATAGCCGGACTATACCTTCAGCCGGACTCCTAGACTATGAAGATACAAGATTGAAGACTCTGTCCCGTGTCCGGAAGGGACTTTCCTTGGCGTGGAAGGCAAGCTTGGCGATACGGATATGTAGATCTCCTACCATTGTAACCGGCTCTATGTAACCCTAACCCCATCCGGTGTCTATATAAACCGGAGGGTTTTAATCCGTAGGACGACATACACATCAACAATCATAACCATAGGCTAGCTTCTAGGGTTTAGCCTCTCCGATCTCGTGGTAGATCTACTCTTGTACTACCCATATCATCAATATTAATCAAGCAGGACGTAGGGTTTTACCTCCATCGAGAGGGCCCGAACCTGGGTAAAACTTCGTGTCCCTTGTCTCCTGTTACCATCCGGCCTAGACGCACAGTTCGGGACCCCCTACCCGAGATCCTCCTCTTTTGACACCAACATTGGTGCTTTCATTGAGAGTTCCTCTGTGTCGTCGCCGTCAGGCTCGATGGCTCCTACGCTCATCAATAGCGATGCAGTCTAGGGTGAGACCTTCCTCCCCGGACAGATCTTCGTCTTCGGCGGCTTCACACTGCGGCCCAATTCGCTTGGCCGTCTGGAGCAGATCGAAAGCTACGCCCCCGGCCGTCAGGTCAGATTTGGAAGTTTAAACTACACGGCGGACATCCGCGGGGACTTGATCTTCGACGGATTCGAGCCACTGCCGAGCGCGCCGCACTGTCACGACGAGCATGATTTAGCTCTCCGCTGAACAGTGCCCTGGAGGCCGCATCCGCGTCGGCTCTGACCCTTAATTCGGAGCCAACTGCACCGATCGAGGATGGGCGGTTGGACGCCACCTCGGGGGCTGTTACCCCAACGGCGATTGAGCCGAACACCAGCCCCGTAATCTGCGAGACTCGTGACTCCAAGGAGCCGGACTCCTCTCCGGACTCCGAACCCTCCGCGCCCCTGCCAATCGAATCCGATTGGGCGCCGATCATGGAGTTCACTACCGCGGACATCTTTCAGCACTCGCCTCTCGGCGATATCTTGAAGTCACTGAAGTCTCTCTCTTTATCAGGAGAGCCCTGGCCGGACTACGGTCAGCAAGGTTGGGGTACGGACAATGAAGAAATTCAAAGCCCACCCACCACCCACTTTGTAGCCACTGTGAACGACTTAACCGACATGCTCGACCTCGGCTCCGAAGACATCGACGGTATGGACGCTGATGAAGGAGACGATGAAGAACTAGCGCCTATTGGGCCCTGGAACGCCACCTCGTCACATGACGTATACATGGTGGACGCACCAAAAGATGACGACGAGGAGCGGAAGGACGCACCGAAGGCTTGTTCCCTCGAAAAGCAGTCAAAGCGGTGACGCAAGCGCCGCCCCAAATCCCGCCCTGACAGAAATAGCAATCACACAGACCCAGCGCTGGAGCAGGGTGTCGGCGTTCTGGGAACGAGGGTCCCCAGACTTGCCTGCCTGCGGTGTGGCTTGAGGAGGGGCCCAGCACAGCCCATCTTCATCAACACAGACCCAAGACCCTCGCGAGGGGTCAATCCTCGCGGGGCGGACGACACAGAGCTTCCTCAGGCACGGCCTCATCAGGATGGCTCGCAAGGAGGCGGAGGGATCAAGGCGGGGTACCTCATGAGGTGCCCGTGACGCAAGCCATGACGACCAAGGGTGCCAGGCGGGCGCCAGCCCGCGCAGTGTCCTCCTTTCCTCTTTGGTGCAAAGGGAGCAAGCGCAGGCGAGAGCATCAAGCAAAGGCATCCATTTTGGTGCAACGAGACCAAGACCAGCCCAACGGCAGGGAGGAAGTCATTGTGTAGCCCAAGCCATCGTCACCACCAGAGCCTTTGCCAGGCGAGGACCAACTTTAGTCAGGATAAGTGTACCAGATGTTCCCCTTCAAAATGGCCAATTGTTGGCTCCCTTCCCGCTCAATATTTGGGAAGAGGCCCAGGGCCTTTGCCTATAAATAGGACTAGCCACCCCCAGGGTAGGGGGATCAAAATCGGAGAGAGAATCGGAGAGAGAGAGAGAGAAGGGTGACTGAACTCCTCCTAGCAGTTCATCCCCCCAGCCAAGAACAGACCCTCGCGAGGCTGTTCTTCCTTGTATTGCTCATCATCGTCAGCCCAAGAGGCAATCCACCACACCACACACTGGAGTAGGGTATTACACCACAACGGTGGCTCGAACCAGTATAAACCCTGTGTCTCTTGTGATGTTCTTTCCATGGCTTAGATCTTAGCGAGGCGGAGGGGTGCAGGTAGGTAGAAGGCGAAATCTCCGCGCGCACCCCAGTGTTCGAACCTCAAGGGCCAGCCGGAACCCGAAATCCGACATTTGGTGCGCCAGGTAGGGGTGCACCGAAGTTTTCCCTTCCGCCACCGCCATGACCTGCCTCGCGATGAGTAGCGCGTCGCCCGCTCCGGCCGCCGGCGCCAGCACGGGGGCCAGGGGGCTCCGAGCCCGGGCCCCCGCCCTGCAACGGGTACGGTGGCCGGACAAGTTCAAGCCAACGACGCCGCCGCGCTACAGCGGCACGACTGATCCGCTGGCCTTCTTGCTGGCGTACGAGGAGGCCATCCTCAAAGCTGGAGGTGACGATAGGGTCATGGCCAACTGGCTCCCCACGGCCCTCACCGGCGCTCCGCGCGCATGGCTGCTCCACCTGCCGGCAGCCTCCGTGGCCTCTTGGGAAGAGCTTCGCAGCCTCTTCCTCGCCCACCACGCTACACCAACACCCCCGGTCGTCGCGGCCCTCCTGGGCGGCTTGCAGGCGCCGCCTACAAGTCACCACGTCAAGCCGTTCATCCGCCGGGTCAGTGCCGCTTCCACACGGCAGGGGGCTCTCCCGGACCGGGCGGCGCCCAAGGCCGGCCTGACCTTCAGCTCGGAGGACCACCCCTCCAACTCAGCCTGCTCGGGTGCGCTCCCCATGCTGTGCACCCCCACCATCTGCCAGGTGGCCGTCACCAGAACTCTCATCGATGGTGGTGCGGGCCTCAGCATGCTCTCGGTTGAGGCCTTCAACCTCCTCTGCATACCCCTGGAACGACTGCAACCCAGCCGGCCGTTCTCAGGCGTTGGGGGCGGATCATCCAGCTCCTTGGGACAGATCCGGCTCCCAGTAACCTTCGGCACCTACAACAACTTCCGCATGGAGCTGGTCGACTTCGACATCGCCCCCATCGGCCTCCCCTACAACGCCATCCTCGGCTACCCAGCGCTGGCCCAGTTCATGGCCGTGACGCACCCGGCGTACAACCTCATGAAGATGCCCGAGAGCAGTGGTGTCCTCACTGTGCACGGGGACACCGGAGACGCGCTGCGAGTGCTCAAGCTTGCCTTCAAGACGGCGGCATCGGCACAGCCCGCCGACTCGGAGACCCTCGAGCCCAAGGGGGCTGCACCCGCCAAGAAGAAACAGTTGTTCACCCAAGAGAAGGCAGAAACCAAGTAGATACCCGTCGATGAGGACGGGTCCACCCATGCCACTTTCACCATAGGCGCCAACCTCGAGCCCGAGCAGGAGGAGGCCCTGGTCAGGTTCCTGTGCGCAAACAAGAAGGTATTCGCTTGGGAACCTGACCAGTTGGCGGGGATCCCTAGGAGCGTAATCGAGCATCACCTCAACGTGTGACCCAACGTGCGCCCTGTGAAGCAGAAAGCAAGGCGGCAGTCCACAGAAAAGCAGGCCTTCATAGTCCAAGAGACCCGCAAACTAGAAGCCGCTGGGGTCATTCGTGAGGTCCGATACCCGGATTGGTTGGCCAACCCTGTCGTTGTGCCAAAGAAGGGAGGGAAGGAGTGCATGTGTGTCGACTTCACCAACCTCAACAAGGCAAGCCCGCAAGATCCGTTCCCACTCCCCCGCATCGACCAGGTCGTCGATTCCACCGCAGAATGCGACCTGCTATGCTTCTTGGATGCCTTCTCTAGGTATCACCAGATCAAGATGGCGGTAGAAGACCTCGAAAAGACAGGCTTCCTAACCCCGTGTGGGGTGTACTGCTACACATGCATGCCATTCGGGCTGCATAACGCAGGGGCGACCTTTCAGTGGCTGATGCACATCACCTTGGGCCTGCAGCTCCGAAAGAATGTTGAGGCTTACGTCGATGACATTGTGGTGAAGTCTCGGGAGGCCAGGACCCTGATACAAGACCTGGAGGAAACCTTCGCGAGCCTCAACGTAGTGAACATGCGGCTCAACCTAGAGAAGTGTGTGTTCGGAGTCCCCTCGGGAAAGCTCTTGGGTTTCCTCGTGTCCCACCGAGGCATCGAGGCTAACCCGAAAAAGGTCAAGGCGGTTGAGGACATGAGGCCGCCAAAGACCCTCAGAGAAATGCAGAAGCTCACTAGGCGCGTGACCGCACTAGGGCGCTGCAGCTCCAAGTTGGGGGAGCGAGCGCTGCCCTTTCTTCCAGCTAATGAAGAAAAAGGGGCCCTTTGAATGGACTGAAGAGGCCGACAAGGCATTCCAGGATCTCAAGAGATACCTGACCAGCCCTCCGGTCATGGTGGCCCCGCGCCCTCAAGAGCCCCTGGTGCTTTACCTCGCCGCCACTCCCTACTCCGCCAGCGCTGCCCTGGTGGCGGTTAGGGAGGAGCATCGAATCAAAACCACAGCAGCAGCCCGGGACAAGGCAAAACAGGAACAAGGAAGGCCCACAGAAACCGCCACCACGGCTGAGGAGGATCAGCCGCCGCAGAGGAGTGCACCGGAGGCGGAAGAGGCCCCTCTCCCAGATGGCCAGCCTCAGGAGGCCTCATCGCCTCAGGAGGCGCCATGGTCTCCGGAGGGCGCCACCAGCACTCACGCACCCAACCTCGTTGAGCACCCAGTGTACTTCGTCAGCACGGTGTTGCGGGATGCGAGGGCACGGTACCCCATGCCTCAGAAGCTCCTCGTCGTGCTACTGGTGGCCTCGCGCAAGCTGCGGCACTATTTTCAGGGTCACCCCATCAAGGTCGTCTCGTCATACCCCCTGGAGAGAGTGCTCAGGAGCCCTAACTCAGCTGGAAGGGTCGCTGAGTGGAACATAGAACTGCAAGCGTTTCAGCTCGAATTCAGCACGACCAGAGTCATCAATGGAGCAGCGTTAGCGGATTTTGTGGCAGAATGGACGGAGGCACCAAGCCTCAAGGCCGACGAGGATCGGTCCCTCTCCCCGGGAAGCGAGGCGCCAGAAGGCTGGGTCATGTACTTCGATGGGGCTTTCTCCAGGCATGGCGCTGGGGCTGGGGCGGTGCTTATATCGCCCACTCAGGACAAGCTCTACTACGCTGTACAGCTCTGTTTCCAGCAAGGTGAAAAGGTCTCCAACAACATAGCGGAGTATGAAGGTTTAATAGTGGGCTTGAAGGCCGTAGCTGCCCTGGGGGTGAAACGTCTCACCATCGAGGGCGATTTGCAGTTCCTTGTCAATTTCTCCAACAAGGTGTACGAGCCGAAAGATGAGCACATGGAAGCCTAACTTGCGGAGGTCCGCAAGATGGAGAAGCAGTTCTGGGGGTTGGAGTTGCAGCATGTGCCCCGAGGCACCAATCAGGAGGCCGACGACATTGCCAAACGGGCGTCCAAGCGGTTACCTCAGGAGCCTGGCGTCTTCGAGGAGCGGCTCTTCAAGCCCTCAGCCCTGCTGAGGGAGTCCTGGATTATGGGGTGTTCGGGTAGCCGGACTATACCTTCAGCCGGACTCCAGGACTATGAAGATACAAGATTGAAGACTTCGTCCCGTGTCCGGATGGGACTTTCCTTGGCGTGGAAGGCAAGCTTGGCGATGTGGATATTCAAGATCTCCTACCATTGTAACCGACTATATGTAACCCTAACCCTATCCGGCGTCTATATAAACCGGAGGGTTGTAGTCCGTTGGCAATCAACTCCATATACAACAATCATACCATAGGCTAGCTTCTAGGGTTTAGCCTCCTTGATCTCGTGGTAGATCTACTCTTGTACTACCCATATCATCAATATTAATCAAGCAAGACGTAGGGTTTTACCTCCATCAAGAGGGCCCGAACCTGGGTAAAACATCGTGTTCCCTGCCTCCTGTTACCATCCGGCCTAGACGCACAGTTCGGGACCCACTACCCGAGATCCGCCAATTTTGACACCGACATTGGTGCTTTCATTGAGAGTTCCTCTGTGCCGTCACAATCAGGAAGGATGCCTCCTCCCGTCTTTAAAGACGGCGCCGTTGCTAAGGGAGCCTTGGCTGTCGGCCAAACCCTCCGGCTAGGTGGTTTCCTCATGACCGCCTGTTCGGCTGTTGCACCGACGGTGACCTCTCGGGTCATCAAAAGCAACCTACACGTTAGCTCGGAGCTCGTCGAGCAGCTAGATCCAATGGAGCTCTCTTCCGTAAACGAGCTCTTGGATCGCATCGCCGCCCTGGGGGTCGCTACGGATTACGACCAGGTTGGGCTTAAACCCGATGTAAGAGAAATTAACTCTCCCCAAGTCACCCACCACGTTGTCGTGGTAGAGGCGCAGTGCGGCGACCCTTCATCTATTTTAAGGACTAGCTACGTCCGAATTCCCGACTCCTCCAAGCCGGATACTCGCGGAGAGGAGGATGTAACTCAAGAACTGAGCTTAGGATCAGGCAACGGGCTAGATTCGTTGGACAACATCCAAGAATCCGAACTTCAGAGTTCGGAAACTCTTCGGCCTCCGAATCTTGGATTGGGTGAGATTTCAAATTCAACGATACCCGCCCACCCGAACATAAGCAATCTCTCCCAAATCAGGCAGAGGCCCGAGGAAAATGTACATCATTACTGGGCCAGATTCCTCCTGGTTATGAACATGATAAAGGATTGCCGCGAGGGAGACGCAATCTCAATTTTCTGCAGTAATTGCACAGACGAGGGAATCCTTAACGCCGTAAGTCGTCGTGATATTACACGCTTCGCTGACTTGGCGTCCATAGTACAAAAATACTATGCGATGGAAAGCGCCTGGAAAACCGAAATAAAATTTTGGGATAATCCGGCCTTGAATAGTAATCCCGTCCGAACTAAGAGGGTGCATCATCATAGGACACCCGGGATGAACACCAAAAAGCCAAAACCCTCTACAGGGCATGGAACCGTACTGGAAAGGTGGCTTGATGGACCCTGTAGAATTCACAGTACAGAGGACGCCACACCAACTCACAGCCTTAGAGCATGTTGGATACTCCGGCAGGTGGCCAAAATTGGCGAGGACCTCTTAGTTCTGGAGGCCGTAGAAAGCTAGCCAGAGGACACCAATACCATTCTCACAGTCTTCGAGACTTTCGCATCAAACAATGTGCGAAAAAGAACACTCCGCAGCCTCACCGAAGTCTATCAAGTTGCAACAATAAATCCATGGAGCGACACTGCCATTACCTTCAACGCAAGTGATGAACCTAGATTCCGAACAGCCCGAGCACTAGCCGCATTGGTCCTCAGTCCCATAGTGGACGGCTTTCGCCTCACCAAGGTGCTCATGGATGGAGGCAGCGGACTGAACCTCATTTATGAGGAAACCCTTCAAAAAATGGAAATAGACTGGAACCGCGTTGAGCGAAGTAGCACAACCTTTAGAGGAATAATCCCCAGTCGGGAAGCGCGCTGCACAGGAAAAATCACACTAGATGTGGTGTTCAGCACGCCGGATAATTACAGGTCTGAAGAAGTCACGTTTCAGGTGGCCCCGTTTAAGAGCGGATATCACGCTTTACTAGGGCGGGAAGCATTCACAATCTTCCAAGCAATACCCCATTATGGGTATATGAAGCTTAAGATGCCCGGGCCGAATGGAATTATCAGCCTAGCTAGTGATCCGGACATAGCACTCCACGCCGAAGACAAGACGGCCGCATTAGCCCTTGAGGCGCTATCCGAAGCCTTAGCGGCCGAGGAACTGACTGCGCTGCGCTCCATGGTTAATAGGGATGATGTGATACTCGATAAGAGATCCAAATCCACATCCTTCAAGCCAGCCGACGAAATAGTCAAATTCCATGTCCATCCAACGGACCCCAATAAAACAGCTTCAATCGGGGCACGACTGAACCCTGATGCAGACGCCGCACTGCGAGAGTTCCTACGAGAGAACTGGGACATCTTCGCCTGGCACCCTTCAGACATGCCAGGGATCCCACGCAGGCTGGCCGAACACAGCTTAAATATCCTAAAAGGATTTAAACCTGTCAAACAAGCCCTTCAGCGTTTTTCCGAACCCAAGAGACAGGCTATGGGAGAGGAGCTAGCCAAGCTATTGGAGGCTGGATTCATCAGAGACATAAAACATCCGGACTGGCTAGCAAACCTGGTGATGGTACCAAAGAAGGACAAATCCTGGCGCCTGTGTGTCGATTTTAAAGACCTTAACAAGGCTTGCCCAAAGGATCCCTTCCCCCTCCCCCACATCGATCAAATTATCGATGCCACTGCAGGACATGATTTGTTGTGTTTCCTCGACGCATACTCCGGTTACCATCAAATCAAGATGGCAGAATCAGACCAAGCTGCAACAGCATTCATCACACCATACGGCCCATTCTGCTTCAACACAATGCCCTTCGGGCTGAAAAACACCAGCACAACATATCAGCGCATGATCCAGACATGTCTGGCAAACCAGATCGGCAAAACAATGGAGGCGTATGTGGATGATGTGGTCGTCAAATCAAGACATGTCGAATCCCTAGTAAACGACTTGAGGCTTACATTCGATAACCTCCGACAATATGACATCAAGCTCAACCTGGAAAAATGCGTCTTCGGCGTTCCAGCCGGAAAGCTCTTGGGCTTCATTGTATCCGGTAGAGGAATTGAAGCAAATCCAGCCAAGATCCGAGCTTTGTCACAATTGGATATCCCAAAGGACCTCAAACAAATAGAAAAATTAACCGGATGCATGGCGGCTTTAAGCCGCTTCATCTCCCGCTTGGGAGAAAAGGCACTACCCCTCTATCGCCTCCTTCGGCGCACCGAACACTTCGAGTGGACGGAGGCCGCCACGGCAGGACTTGATGAAATAAAAGCCATATTGGCAACAAACCCAGTCCTGGCCGCACCGAACACCGGCGAACCAATGTTATTGTACATTGCAGCAACACATCAAGTTGTCAGCGCAGTGCTCGTTGTCGAGCGGGAAACGGATGGACACAAATTCCCCCTTCAAAGGCCGGTCTACTACGTATCCACTGTCCTCACTCCATGCAAATCACGGTACCCGCATTATCAAAAGATTGCATACGCGGTATTCATGGCATCTCGGAAGCTACGACGCTACTTTCAAGAGTGTTCCATAACAGTAGCCTCGGAAGTACCACTCAACGATATTATCAACAACCGCGACGCAACGGGCCGGATTGCAAAATGGGCCATCGAGCTTCTCCCGTTCGATATAACCTATAAGCCACGGCGACCTATTAAATCGCAAGTTTTGGCCGACTTCGTCGCAGAATGGACGGAGGCCGAGCTCCCTAAAGAGTACGGCACATATTCAAACTGGATTATGCATTTTGACGGCTCCAAAATGTTTGCCGGACTGGGGGTTGGCGTCGTCCTGACGTCCCCCACAGGAGACACAGTCCAATATGTGCTCCAGATCATGTACACGGATTCCAACAATGCAGCCGAATATGAGGCCCTCCTACATGGTCTCCGGATAGCAGTATCCATGGGTATCCAGCGCCTAGAGGTACGCGGGGATTCAAACCTCGCGATATCCCAAATAAATGGAGACTTCGACGCCAAGGACCCAAAAATGGCAGCTTACTGCAACGCCGTCCTAAAAATGTCAGCTCGGTTCGAAGGGCTGGAGTTTCACCATATAGCCCGAGAAAACAATCAAGCAGCGGACGTCCTGGCACGCATCGGAGCAAAACGCGATGCAGTCCCCCCCAACATATTTTTGTAAAGATTGTTCAAGCCATCCGTAGCATGGGAGGGGGAACCTGCAAATAACAACCCGGACCTAGCCGCACCACTCAACGCCGGACAATCTGACAGAATTGGAGGCTCTGCCAATGAGATTACACCTTCAGTCCACGTAATAATGGCGGTCATCGCCCCGTGGACAGAACCATTCCTAGCCTACCTTACTAGGCAGGAACTCCCGGAGGACCAAAACGAGGCCCGCTGCATAGTGCGGCGATCTAAAGCCTATAGAGTCCATGAGGGAGAGCTCTATAAGAAAAGCACTACCGGAGTCCTTCAAAGGTGCATCTCCGAAGAGGAAGGGCGGAACCTTCTGGCTGAAATTCATGCCGGACTCGGTGGTCACCACGCCGCTGCTCGGTCCCTTGTTAGCAAGGCTTTCCGTGCAGGCTTTTACTGGCCGACGGCCCGGGCAAATGCTCAGGACCTAGTCCAATGATGCGCTGGTTGCCAACTTTTTGCCAACCAAAGCCATATGCCACCCACCGCACTCCAAACTATACCCATCACCTGGCCTTTTGCGGTCTGGGGGCTTGACATGGTCGGACCCCTTAAAGGTGGGACCGATAGGAAAAAATACTTACTGGTCATGGTGGATAAATTCACCAAATGGATAGAAGCCAAGCCTGTTAAAACGGCCGAATCCGGACCTGTGATAGACTTCATATCTGGGGTTGCACACCATTATGGCGTCCCCCACAGCATCATAACCGACAATGGTACAAACTTTACCGCCGACGAGGTAAAACTCTAGTGCAAAAACATGGGCATCAAGCTCGATTATGCTTCCGTCTATCACCCACAAACCAACGGCCAGGTCGAACGTGCAAATGGTCTTATCATGAGCGGCATTAAACCCAGACTGGTGCGGTCCCTCAAGGAATCTAACATGCACTGGGTAGAGGAGCTCGACTCCGTGCTATGGGGGCTGCGGACCACGCCAAATCGCACCACCGGATACACACCATTTTTTATGGTGTACAGCGCAGAGGCAGTTCTGCCCTGCGACATAATTCATGACTCACCTAGAGTGCGCATGTACGAAAAATGAGAAGCCGAGCTCGATCGGCAGGACAACTTGGACGCCCTGGAGGAGGAGCGTGACGTGGCAAAGGCCCGTTCCGCAGTCAACAACAGGCCCCAAGATATCAAAGCAGAGAAGTACGGGCCAAAAATTACAATGTTGGCGAACTAGTTCTACGCCTGCCGGATAAGAAAAAGGACAAACTCAAGCCCAAGTGGGAAGGTCCATTCATAATCGACCAAGTCCTGACTGGCGGGGCGTACCGCCTACGAGATGCGTCGGATAACCGACTCGAGCCGAACCCGTGGAATGCCACCTGTCTCCGAAGATTCTATGCCTAGCGCCGGACTCTGTGTTCGTCTCCTTCCTCTGTCCATTTTTTTGCATTTTTCTGTCTTACATTTCTCTCCTTCCCCTCTTTTCTTTTATAGCCCTTAAAGGCTCATCTAGTGACGCGCCACTCGCGCTCATTAAACCTGGGGGCTTCTTTAACAGAAGCTTATTTATACGGGCTTCACGCCCAACACATGCGTCAAACTTCTGCATGTACCTTTTTCTTCACCATTATATGCATCGATATGAATTAAGTTTTGGCCAAGCTGGGTTGCCTGGCTCCTGTGCTTACCCCTACGTTCCCGATTGTTCGGCTAGGCGGTAAAGGGAGCACCTCTACGATTGTTACCGCCGGGTCAGCCGGATGTGTACCTCAGACTGGGTGAAGCCGAAAGCTAGCGTTCTTAAGGGAATATTAGGTCGGTGAGATAAAAGATGATTTTTTTACTCATTTTATGCGCCCCCAAATGCTTTTTCTGCGTCTTTTTTTACGCAGTCCGGACATGCACTTTATGGCATGCCTCCCAGCGATAGGAACCCCTAACGGAACTATTCTCTCTGGAAGATGTTTCTTACTAACCATGTAATATAACATAACTAGTTGGGCACTTGTCTGATAAAGCACTAATGACCCCTACGCCTGGTCTCCACGCATACCACGGTTCCTATATAACCGCTATGGTATTCGGACACACTCCGGACCGTCAGGTCCCGGGGTTGAAGCGAAAAGGTCGGCAACGACAAACGATCTACAATCCGGCTAGAAGGCATTACACATGTCAATTCAAAATTACATAGTCATTCTGACTGATTGTATTCCTCTTCTATACCATCTAATAGGCTGTCTAATTTACAGTCCTGCTGGGAATACTTCGCGGCCAACTCTACTTGGCCGTATACTAAGCTCACAGGGATCTCCTTCCAGTCAGGCCCCACTGGTCCGACCTCGGCCATGTGGTTTGGGTCAGACTTAGTAAAACGGGTCTTCACCATGGTCCAGGCTCCCCTAGCGCCTTGTCGGCAGGCAGATATCTTCCACAACCGGAAGCGCCGCCGAGCTCCCTTCAGCTTCTTCGCAAGCTCTCCAAGGCCCTCGGGCATGGAGTGGGCAGGCCATAAGGCTTGGGAAACACCTCGCATCGCCTGCCGAATTCGCTCGTGCAGTTGCATGAGTTCGGGAAGAAGGTCACCCGTAGAACCGGGCATCTCCTCTGCAGGATGACCTGTGAGCATACCTACAGACATTACTCTGTTAGTCAACTTCCTCGCCGAACTCTTTTTTCAAAGTTCGTTCAAGCACTTACTAAATATGCAGCGTCGAAGCCGCTGATTCTCCTTCGTGGAGTCTGACAGCTGGCCACGAACATCTTTAAGTTCGATGTCCAGACGGGTGTTGGCATCCTGAAGATCATTCTTCTCTCGCCTCACCTTTGTCAACGTACTCTCACCGGCCTTTAGCCGGCGTAAGAGTTGTTGCTTTTCCGGATTGAGTCCGGCGCCATCTGCAACATGATTTGTCAGATTTGCACCCACACCGCACAATACTAATCTTTCGAAGTGTATCTTACCTAAGGGGGTCTCTTTGGGCTCCCCTGCTGCGGCTAGTGCGGCCTCTAGTTGGGCCTTGCACTTTTCCAGCTTCTGGGATAGTACAGTATTCTTCTCTGTAAGATCCTGCATATTAAATGATCCTTAAATCAGTTGCTCTAACTGTTTCAAGTCTCGGGGGTACTGGTATATATATATTTTACCAAAATTTTCTTACTCGTATGTCTTTTACATACTGCTCCGTGGCTCTGGCTAAACCATTTTGAGCGGCACGGAGGTATGAATCTCCCGAATTATAGACATCTAAAGCCTCTTGGGAGAAACAAGCGTCGCGTAGAACTGTCTGGCGACGCCTGTGGTTCATGGCACTCTCCACTTCAGAAGTTGTGGCAGACAGCCTGTCCGCATCCTCTGTCGGAGGAGCGTCCGGTGCGCGCCTTGTGCTCGCCTCCGCTTCCTGGCCAGACGTTGGAGCCTGGCTGGTGGAGGCGCGATTGGCAACCTCTCCGGATGTAGTCCGGCGAGGTCTCTTCGTTCTGAAGATAGCACGAACGTTAATATGCCCTAACAGAATAACACCAGGGAAACAGAGGGTGCGCTATACATTTGCGCCGGCATCTCAGTCCGGACTACATTCCTTTTTGCCCCACGGGGCCCTGCGGCCCCTCGTTGGCTAGCCGCCATAGGATCGGCCTCCTGCCTCAGAAATCTCCCCTGCAAAACACGGTTGTCGTCAGAAACACCGGAATACGTGAGAGTGGAATCTCTCTCAAGGGAATGAGACTCCGGTTTCTGTCACCTGGGAGGCCGGGATTAACCCTGGGTAATCAGCCGTGATGGCTACCAAGGTATTGTCCTTGCTTAGCTGATGGAACACCCCATCGATAAGCTCCACCGATATGTCCGGATCCTCTTCGGAGTCCTGATCGAGGGACCGTTCTGGGTCCTCGGGCTGTGGAGGGCCGCTGTTTATATCCTTTACCACTTGTCGCAGTTCCTGCATTGAAGTCGTTAGACTACATATCTAACCGTGGGAGTATAAAACAAACGGGCAAGCGCAGTTGTTCACTTACCCAACTTGGAGGATCGTACATAGTAAATCCGGCCTGCGGGTTGACGTGGAGGAATTCCTCCTTTTCTCCCTTATACAAAGAGGATAAGATCTTTACTAGAGCGGCAGCTCAGGCTGGCCCCTTACAACCGTAACGGGTGGCGTCATCCTCCCCATTGAAATCCCACATGGGGTGGCCTCTATATTGAAGTGGCTGCACCACCCGCATAATGCATGCGGCCGTGACTCCAATCATGGTTAGTCCGGAATGAGCCAACAGTCTTATCCAGCCCATCAGGTAAAGGACGTCTCTGTCGCTTTCTCTCTGAGAGCTTCGCGGACGCAGCTCAAGCGTTTCTTCAATGGAGCACTGTTGAACTCAGGGAGACCGACCCGGATAGGGTCCGGTAGCGGGACGTCATCTATGTAAAACCATTCCGAAGGCCAGTCCTCGGACGCCTTCTTTGGGGTTCCGGATAGGTATCCGGTCCCGGCGATGCGCCATACTTCGGCTCCGCCCACTTGGTATATAGACCCCTCTTGAGAACGGGGCACCAAGCAGAATAACCTCTTCCACAGCGCGAAATGGGCCTCAACGCCTAAAAATAGCTCACAAAGGGCGACGAAACCCGCAATATGTAATACGGAGGTGGGCGTGAGATTGTGCAGCTGGAGGCCGTAGAACTCCAGAAGCCCGCGGAGAAATGGATGAATTGGAAACCCCAGTCCCCTTATTAGATAGGGGACGAGGCACACCCGCTCTCCTTTATAGGGATTGGGGGTGCTCTACGCTTGTTTTCCGCCATTGTAGGTGGTGACACTGGCTCGGACCGGGACCATGTATGCCTGAGGGAGAAATCCCTTGGCTTGAAGCGACACTAACTCGCTATGCGGGATGGTGCAACTCTCCCAGTCCCCGGGTTTGGGACCGGAGGGGCGAGGGGAGGAGCGGCGACGGCTGGTCATGTTGGAATGGACCTTTGCTGGAAGCGCTATGATGATAACTCGCGGAGAGAAGAAGATGTGGTTTGGACCTAAATCCCCATCCCGTTAAACAGGCGGCTCGTTTATACGGCTAGGGGTGTGGATGTAAAAACGCCCTAGCTTTTCGCATTCGTTTGACACGTGGAAGATGGCCATTATTGGGCGTGGGAGCCGAGGAGCGCTACATTACAAAAATTGGACATTATTCCTACAGGTACACGGGATTTGGAGAAGAACCCGCCTTGCAATGCCGAACAATCTGCGCGCCGAACTTGTCGTCATTGAAGCCTGGTTCGGGGGCTACTGAGAGAGTCCTGGATTAGGGGGTGTTCGGGTAGCCGGACTATACCTTCAGCCGGACTCCAGGACTATGAAGATACAAGATTGAAGACTTCGTCCCATGTCCGGATGGGACTTTCCTTGGCGTGGAAGGCAAGCTTGGCGATGCGGATATTCAAGATCTCCTACCATTGTAACCGACTATATGTAACCCTAACCCTATCCGACGTCTATATAAACCGGAGGGTTGTAGTCCGTAGGCAATCAACTCCATATACAACAATCATACCATAGGCTAGCTTCTAGGGTTTAGCCTCCTTGATCTCGTGGTAGATCTACTCTTGTACTACCCAAATCATCAATATTAATCAAGCAGGATGTAGGGTTTTACCTCCATCAAGAGGGCCCGAACCTGGGTAAAACATCGTGTTCCCTGCCTCCTATTACCATCCGGACTAGACGCACAGTTCGGGACCCACTACCTGAGATACGCCAGTTTTGACACCAACACCTGCCGTCATTGTCAAACACAGCTCAGCCTCGGGAGGAGCTCCCCCAGCCACCTGCCTCAGGAGCCCCGATCTGTGGCCCGGCCTCAGGAGCACATCTGCTCCTGACGATGGAACCTCAGGTGGGGTGCTGGATCACGGAGCTCTGGAGTTACTTAACACAAGGGACCCTGCTGGAGAAGGAGGAGGAAGCGGAGCATGTGGCACAGCAGGCCATGACATACTGCATCAAGGATGGAGAGCTTTACCGGAAGCGACCAAACGATGTATCCCTGCGCTGCATCTCCAGGGAGCAAGGAAAGGATCTACTGGAAGATATACACGGCAGTGACTGTGGACATCATTCATCATCACGGACCCTCGTCGGCAAGGCGTTCCGCAGTGGGTTTTATTGGCCCACCGCACTCAATGACGCCGTCGAACTGGTGAAAGCTTGTGAGGCCTGCCAGTTCCACGCCAAGCAAATCCATCAGCCGGCAGGAGGCCTGCAGACTATACCCCTTTCGTGGCCATTCACAGTCTGGGGGCTAGACATCCTGGGCCCGTTTCCTCGGGCGCCAGGTGGCTACCGCTACCTCTACGTCGCCGTGGACAAGTTCACCAAGTGGGCTGAATTAGAGGCCGACCGCACCATCCCCGCAGGTTCCGCGTTCAAGTTCATCAGGGGCATCGTGAGCCGGTTTGGGGTGCCGAACCGCATCATCACAGACAACGGTTCGCAGTTCACCAGTAACATCTTCAAAACATACTGTGCTAACCTTGGAACGCAGATATGCTACACTTCGGTGGCGCACCCCCGAAGCAACGGCCAGGCCGAGCGAGCCAACGCAGAGGTCCTGAGGGGCCTCAAGACGAGGATGTTCGAGAAGAAGCTGGAGGCCTGCGGCAGAGGTTGGTACGACAAGCTTCAGTCCGTGTTGTGGTCCATCCGCACAACCGCGACCAAGCCGACTGGAGAGACCTCGTTCTTCCTGGTCTATGGAGCCGAAGCGGTCCTCCCTCACGAGGTCAGACGTCCCTCCGCGTGGGTCCTAGCGTTCGACGAGGTGCAGCAAGACGCCATGCGGGGGATGGACCTCGTGCTGGGGGAGGAACGTCGCCGAGAAGCCGCGCTGCGAGCGGCGAGGTACCAACAAGCACTGCGACGATATCACTGCTGCAACATCTGCCCCAGAACTCTTGAGGTAGGAGACCTCGTGCTCAGGCGGGTTCTCTCCAGGGAGGGACTGCACAAGCTCTCTCCCATGTGGGAGGGCTCGTTCAAGGTTGTTCATGTTTCCAGGCCCGGCTCCGCGCGCTTGGAGACTCAGGAGGGGGTGCCGTTCCAGAACACATGGAACATCCAGCACCTCCGGAGGTTCTACCCCTAAAAAGGCCCAGAGCCTGTGAAGAAGGCGAATGCCTGTGAAGCTGTTGCGTTTTGGAAAAGGCCCAGAGCCTGTGAAGAAGGCGAATGCCTGTGAAGCTGTCGCGTTTTGGAAAAGGCCCAGAGCCTTTGAAGAAGGCGAATGCCTGTGAAGCTGTCGCGTTTTGGAAAAGGCCCAGAGCCTGTGAAGAAGGCAAATGCCTGTGAAGCTGTCGCATTCTGGAAAAGGCCCAGAGCCTGTGAAGCTGTCGCGTTTTGGAAAAGGCCCAGAGCCTGTGAAGAAGGCGAATGCCTGTTGTCGCCGTTCTGGGAACGGGGGTCCCCAGACTTGCCTGCCTGCGGCCTGTGGCGTGGCTCAAAAGGGGGCCCAGCACGGCCCATCTTCATCAACACAGACCCAAGACCCTCGCGAGGGGCCAAGCCTCGCGGGGCGGACGACGCGGAGCTTCCTCAGGCATGGCCTCATCAGGCTGGCTCGCGAGGAGGCGGAGAGATCAAGGTGGGTACCTCACAAGGTGCCCATGACGCAATCCATGAAGACCAAAGGCGCCAGGCGGGTGCCAGCCCGCGCAGCGTCCTCCTTTTCTCTTTGGTGCAAAGGGAGCAAGCGCAGCCGCAGAGTATCAAGGCATCAGGCAAAGGTTGCCATTTCGGTGCAACAAGACCAAGACCAGGAGGACTGCAAGGTGGAGGTCATCGTGGAGCCCAAGACGGCATCACCACCAGAGCTTTGTGCAAGCGAAGACTACTTTTGTCAGGATAGCTGGTACTAGCTGTCCCCCTTCAAATTAGCCCGCCATTGTTGGCTCCTTTCCCGCTCGATATTTGGGAAGAGGACCAGGGCCTCTATAAATAGGACCAGCCACCCACAGAACAGGGGAGGAGGGGAGAGAGGAGTGGAGATCAGAGAATCAGAGAGAGAGAGAGAGAGAAGGGTGACTGAACTCCTCCCTGCAGTTCATCGCCCCAGCCAAGAGCAGACACTCGCGAGGCTGTTCCTCCTTGTATTGTTCATCATCATCAGCCCAAGTGGCAATCCACCACACCACACACTGGAGTAGGGTATTACACCACAACGGTGGCCCGAACCAGTATAAACCCTGTGTCATTCGTGTTGTTCTTTCCACAACTTAGATCTTAGCGAGACGGAGGGGTGCAGGTAGGTAGGAGGCGAAATCTCCGCGCGCACCCTAGTGTTCGAACCTCAAGGGTCTGCCGGAACCCGAAATTCGACATTTGGCGTGCCAGGTAGGGGTGCACCGGAGTTTTCTCTTCCGCCACCCACACGGCCTGCCTCGCGATGAGTAGCGCGTCGCCAGCTTTAGCTGCCGGTGCCAGCACGGGGGCCAGGGGGCTCCGAGCCCTGGCCCCAGCCCTGCGACGGGTACGGTGGCCGGGCAAGTTCAAGCCAACGACACCGCCGCGCTACGGCGGCGCGACAGATCTGCTGGCCTCCTTGCTAGCGAGCGAGGAGGCCCCCCTCGAAGCTGGAGGTGACGATAGGGTCATGGCCAACTGGCTCCCCGTGGCCCTCACGGGCACTCCGCGCCCGTGGCTGCTCCACCTGCCGGCAACCTTCGTGGCCTCTTGGGAAGAGCCCCGCAGCCTCTTCCCCGTCCATCGCGCTACACCAACACCCCCAGTCGTCGCGGCCCTCCTGGGTGGCTCGCAGGTGCCGCCTACAAGTAACCACGTCAAGCCGTTCATCCGCCGGGTCAGCGCCGCTTCCACGCGGCAGGGGGCTCTCCCCGACTGGGCGGCGTCCAAGGCCGGCCTGACCTTCAGCTCGGAGGACCACCCCTCCAACTCGGCCTGCTCGGGTGCGCTCCCCATGCTGTGCACCCCACCATCTGCCAGGACTCTCATCGATGGCGGTGCGGGCCTCAGCATGCTGTCGGTCGAGGCCTTCAACCTCCTCTGCATACCCTTGGAACGGCTGCAACCCAGCCAGCCCTTCTCAGGTGTTGGGGGTGGATCATCCAGCTCCTTGGGACAGATCCGCCTCCCAGTAACCTTCGGCACCTACAACAACTTCTGCACGGAGCTGGTCGACTTCGACATCTCCCCCATCGGCCTCCCCTACAACGCCATCCCCGGCTACCTAGCGTTGGCCCAGTTCATATCCGCGACGCACCCGGCGTACAACCTCATGAAGATGCCCGGGAGCAGCGGTGTCCTCACCGTGCACGGGGACACCGGAGACGCGCTGCGGGTACTCAAGCTCGCCTTCAAGACGGTGGCGTCGGCGCAGCCCGCCGGCTTGGAGACCCCCGAGCCCAAGGGGGCTGCACCCGCCAAAAAGAAACAGTTGTTCACCCAAGACAAGGCAGAAACCAAGTAGATACCCGTCGATGAGGACGGATCCACCAATGCCACTTTCACCATAGGCGCTAACCTCGAACCCAAGCAGGAGGAGGCCCTGGTCGGGTTCCTGCGCGCAAACAAGAAGGTATTCGCTTGGGAGCCTGATCAGTTGGCAGGGATCCCTAGGAGTGTAATCGAGCATCACCTCAACGTGTGCCCCAACGTGCGCCCTGTGAAGCAGAAGGCAAGGCGGCAGTCCACAGAAAAGCAGGCCTTCATCGTCCAAGAGACCCGCAAACTAGAAGCCGCTGGGGTCATTCGCGAGGTCCGATACCCGGATTGGTTGGCCAACCCAGTCGTTGTTCCAAAGAAGGGAGGGAAAGAGCGCATGTGTGTCGACTTCACCAACCTCCACAAAGCGTGCCCGCAAGATCCGTTCCCGCTCCGCCGCATCGACCAGATCATCGATTCCACCGCGGAATGCGACCTGCTATGCTTCTTGGATGCCTTCTCTGGGTATCACCAGATCAAGATGGCGGTAGAAGACGTCGAAAAGACAACCTTCCTAACCCCGTGTGGGGTGTACTGGTACACATGCATGCCATTCGGGCTGCGTATCGCAGGGGCGACCTTTCAGCGGCTGATGCACATCACCTTGGGCCCGCAGCTCGGGAAGAATGTTGAAGCTTACGTCGATGACGTTGTGGTAAAGTCTCGGGAGGCCAAGACCCTAATACAAGACTTGGAGGAAACCTTCGCGAGCCTCAACGCAGTGAACCTACGGCTCAACCCAAAGAAGTGTGTGTTCGGAGTCCCCTCGGGCAAGCTCTTGGGTTACCTCGTGTCCCACCGAGGCATTGAGGCTAACCCGGAAAAGGTCAAGGCGGTGGAAGACATGAGCCCCCCAAAGACCCTCAGAGAAACGCAGAAGCTCACTGGCCGCGTGACCGCGCTAGGGCGCTTCATCTCCAAGTTGGGGGAACGAGCGCTGCCCTTGTTCCAGCTAATGAAGAAAAAGGGGCCCTTCGAGTGGAATGAAGAGGCTGACAAGGCGTTCCAGGATCTCAAGAGATACCTGACCAGCCCGCTGGTCATGGTGGCTCCGCGCCCTCAAGAGCCCCTAGTGCTTTACCTCGCCGCCAATCCCTACTCCGCCAGCGCGGCCCTGGTGGCGGTTAGAGAGGAGCGTCGAATCAGAACCGCCGCAGCAGCCCGGGACAAGGCAAAACAGGAACAAGGAAGGCCCACAGGAACCGCCACCGCGGCTGAGGAGGATCAGCCGCCGCAGAGGAGTGCACCGGAGGAGGAAGAGGCCCCTCTCCCAGATGGCCAGCCTCAGGAGGCCTCATCGCCTCAAGAGGCGCCACGGTCTCCGAAGGGAGCCGCCAGCACTGACGCACCCAACCTCGTTGAGCACCCGGTGTACTTCGTCAGCACGGTGTTGCGGGATGCGAGGGCGCGGTACCCCATGCCTCAGAAACTCCTCCTCGCGCTACTGGTGGCCTCGCGCAAGTTGCGACACTATTTTCAGGGTCACCCCATCAAGGTCGTCTCGTCATACCCCCTGGAGAGAGTGCTCAGGAGCCCTAACTCAGCTGGAAGGGTCACTGAGTGGAACATAGAACTGCAAGCGTTTCAGCTCGAATTCAGCACGATCAGAGTCATCAAGGGAGCAGTGTTGGCTGATTTTGTGGCGGAATGGACGGAGGCACCAGGCCTCAAGGCCGGCGAGGATCGGTCCCTCTCCCCGGGAAGCGAGGCGCCAGAAGGCTGGGTCATGTACTTCGATGGGGCGTTCTCCAGGCATGGTGCAGGGGCTGGGGCGGTGCTTATATCGCCCACTCAGGACAAACTCTACTACGCTGTGCAGCTCTGTTTCCAGCGAGGTGAAAAGGTCTCCAACAACATAGCGGAGTATGAAGGTTTAATAGCAGGCTTGAAGGCCGCAACTGCCCGGGGGGTTAAACGCCTCACCATCAAGGGCGATTCACAGCTCCTTGTCAATTTCTCCAACAAGGTGTATGAGCCGAAGGATGAGCACATGGAAGCCTACCTTGCGGAGGTCCGCAGGATGGAGAAGCAGTTCTAGGGGGTGGAGTTGCAGCATGTGCCCCGTGGCACCAATCAGGAGGCCGACGACATCGCCAAACGGGCGTCCAGGCGGTTACCTCGGGAGCCTGGCATTTTCGAGGAGCGGCTCGTCAAGCCCTCAGCCCTGCCGTCATTATCAAACACAGCTCAGCCATGGGAGGAGCTCCCCTAGCCACCTGCCTCGGGAGCTCCGGCCTGTGGCCCGGCCTCAGGAGCACGCCTGCTCTTGACGATGGAACCTCAGGAGAGATGCTGGATCACGGAGCTCCGGAGTTACTTAACACAAGGGACCCTGCCGGAGAAGGAGGAGGAAGCGGAGCGAGTAGCACGCCAGGCCACGGCATACTGCATCAAGGATGGAGAACTCTACCGGAAGCGACCAAACGACATGTCCCTGCGCTGCATTTCCAGGGAGCAAGGGAAGGAACTGCTGGAAGATATACACGGCGGGGACTGTGGACATCATTCATCATCACGGACCCTCGTCGGCAAGGCGTTCCGCAGTGGGTTTTATTGGCCCACCGCACTCAACGACGCCACCGAACTAGTGAAAACTTGTGAGGCCTACCAGTTCCATGCCAAGCAGATCCATCAGCCAGTAGGAGGCCTGCAGACTATACCCCTTTCGTGGCCGTTCGCAGTCTGGGGGCTGGACATCTTGGGCCCGTTTCCTCGGGCGCCTGGGGGCTACCACTACCTCTACGTCGCCGTGGACAAGTTCACCAAGTGGGCTGAACTAGAGGCCGTCCGCACCATTCCCGGGGGTTCCGCGGTCAAGTTCATCAAGGGCATCGTGACCTGGTTCGGGGTGCCGAACCGCATTATCACGGACAACGGTTCGCAGTTCCCCAGTAACCTCTTCAAAACATACTGTGCTAACCTTGGAACGCTAATATGCTACGCCTCGGTGGCGCACCCCCGAAGCAACGGCCAGGCCGAGTGAGCCAACACAGAGGTCCTGAGGGGCCTCAAGACCAGGACGTTCAAGAAGAAGCCGGAGGCCTGCGGTAGAGGTTGGTACGACAAGCTTCAGTCCGTGTTGTGGTCCATCCGCACAACCGCGACCAAGCCGACTGGAGAGACCTCGTTCTTCCTGGTCTACGGAGCCGAAGCGGTCCTCCCTCACGAGGTCAGACGTCGCTCCACGCGGGTCCTGGCGTTCGACGAGGCGCAGCAGGACGCCATGCGGGGATGGACCTCGTGCTGGGGGAGGAACATCGCCGAGAAGCCGCGCTGCGAGCGGCGAGGTACCAATAGGCACTGCGGTGATATCACTGCCGCAACATCCGCCCCAGAACTCTCGAGGTAGGAGACCTCGTGCTCAGGCGGGTTCTCTCCTGGGAGGGGCTGCACAAGCTCTCTCCCATGTGGGAGGGCCCGTTCAAAGTTGTTCATGTTTCCAGGCCCGGCTCTGCGCGCTTGGAGACTCAGGAGGGGGTGCCGGTCCAGAACGCATGGAACATCCAGCTCCTCCGGAGGTTCTACCACTAAAAAGGCCCAGAGCCTGTGAAGAAGGCCAATGCCTATGAAGCTGTCGCGTTTTGGAAAAGGCCCAGAGCCTGTGAAGAAGGCGAATGCCTGTTAAGCTGTTGCGTTTTGGAAAAGGCCCAGAGCCTGTGAAGAAGGTGAATGCCTGTGAAGCTGTCACGTTTTGGAAAAGGCCCAGAGCCTGTGAAGAAGGCGAATGCCTGTGAAGCTGTCGCGTTTTGGAAAAGGCCCGGAGCCTGTGAAGAAGGCCAACGCCTGTGAACCTCGCCGCCCGTGACACTCTCACGTAATAATGAGTTGGGGCTATACACGCCCCAGAGTCTCAGGAGCGCCGGCCTCAGGCCCTGGGGCTCCCTCCCACGCCCAGTGGCAGCACTTAGCTCCATGCTGGTGAGAAGACGTCGAAGACTAGATTAGGTGCCGGACGCGGCTATTCCTTTGCTTTCCGCAGTTGGCTTGTTCCTTCTCATTCGAAGTTTTGTTGAAGTTGTTGCCGTCTTTGGCTTGTGGTTCTTTGACTTTTCACTCTCCTGCCTCAATTTCTCTTATGCAAGGCCTCGCGAGAGGGGGACTGCCGAGTGCCCTCATGAGTGTTCCCGTCCTAGTCGTTCAAAGGGTTCGCGACCTGGGTCCATTATAGGAGCACCCCTCCAGTCCGTGCCCCACGGGCATCGCGACACGAACACAGGGCCTGGGTCGGTCGCCCCCCCCATGGCTTGGGCCGGGAACTATCCACACACGGGCACGTAGCCGGAAGGTACGATAACGGAAGCAAAACAATGATTGACAGCAATAACCCAAACACGCCCCCGCGGGGCTCCACACTACTGTCTTTTTTACGCAGGAAAAAAGGAAAAAAAAAGAACAAATCAGGCGCAGCTCGCCTCACACCGGCCTGCAGGGAAGACTCGAGCTGCCTCCGGGGCTCAGGCAGACTCCCTCTCGCGCTTCACTGGGGTGCGACGGCGGGCGGACACGCTACCACCTCCCAAGCAGATGCGACGGCATGGAGGCTGACCGCGGCCACCGCTGGAAGAGTCGTCGCCTGAAGAAGAACCGGAGAAGCTTGGGGAACCCCGAGGGCCGCCAGTCACGCGAGCGTTGTCTTCTCCATCGTCGCCGAAGCTGGGTTCCCGGCCACGGTCGTCGTCCTCGGGGCAGCATCCTACGCGGCGACCATCTTCCCCAAACACCCTCACGTAGAGGGTGGCATCGCCGTCAAACTTGAAGTGCAGGGTACAACGACGGCTCAGGCCACGCGCGCGGGCAAACATCTGCCAACCGCGGGCCAGGGCCAGGCTCCCGACTGCGGAGACCTCCAGTGAAACCCATGAGGCCCTGCTGCAGCAGCCATCGACCTGAAGCCAGAGGCCGCCCGGGGAGCCGGCCGGGAGCTCACCGAGGAGGAAGCGAGGAAGCGGAAGCCGGGTGCTAGTCGGCTCCGCCGACCACACGACGAACTCCGGCAGCACCTCTGCAGCGCGAAAGCGCGGCTTAGGGGGACGCGCGACCGGAACGCACCCCCCGGACGCAGCAATCCACCCGTCGCCACGCTGGAAATCGTCTCCACGGTCGCGGGGAGCTGCCGAGGTGACCACAGGATGTTTGCAAGGGCGCCCTCGGCCGCGCTTGGGTGGGGGAGAGGCAGGCTCAACCTGGTGAGCCTTCCCCTTTTCTGCGGTCGAGAACCTCCTCGACGGGGCCATGAAGAAGAAGGAGAAGCAAGGGGGGAATGAACTAGAAGGGCGCGCGCCGTTCCGTACTTATGGCCGGCGAAGGGCAACCGTCGACATCCAAGATCGCAGGTAATCATGACCCGCTTTGCATGCAGGGACTTGTCCAATGCAGTTGCCGAGGCGCCATGGGGAAGTGGAGATGCCCATGTCCAATCCACCGCCACGCGGCGCCCGAGGCCGCAGGCTGTTAGGGCCCGCGGCGCTTCGCTCTTGCCCTTCTGCCTCCCTGCACGGCCAAGTCCGGGCGCGCTTCGGGCCCGAGGGCTACTGCCGGCGTTCTGGGAACGGGGGTCCCCAGACTTGCCTGCCTGCGGCCTGCGGCGTGGCTCAAAAGGGGGCCCAGCACGGCCCATCTTCATCAACACAGACCCAAGACCCTCGCGAGGGGCCAAGCTTCGCGGGGCGGACGACGCGGAGCTTCCTCAGGCACGGCCTCATCAGGCTGGCTCGTGAGGAGGCGGAGAGATCAAGGCGGGGTACCTCGCGAGGTGCCCGTGACGCAAGCCATGACGACCAAAGGCGCCAGGCGGGTGCCAGCCTGCGCAGCGTCCTCCTTTCCTCTTTGGTGCAAAGGGAGCAAGCGCAGCCGCAGAGTACCGAGGCATCAGGCAAAGGTTGCCATTTCGGTGCAACAAGACCAAGACCAGGAGGACTGCAAGGCGGAGGTCATCGTGGAGCCCAAGACGGCGTCACCACCAGAGCTTTGTGCAGGCGAAGACTACTTTTGTCAGGATAGCTGGTACTAGCTGTCCCCCTTCAAATTAGCCCGCCATTGTTGGCTCCCTTCCCGCTCGATATTTGGGAAGAGGACCAGGGCCTTTATAAATAGGACCAGCCACACACAGAACAGGGGAGGAGGGGAGAGAGGAGTGGAGATCAGAGAATCAGAGAGAGAGAGAGAGAGAGAGAGAGAAGGGTGACTGAACTCCTCCCTGCAGTTCATCGCCCCAGCCAAGAGAAGACCCTCGCGAGGCTGTTCCTCCTTGTATTGTTCATCATCATCAGCCCAAGTGGCAATCCACCACACCACACACTGGAGTAGGGTATTACACCACAACAGTGGCCCGAACCAGTATAAACCCTGTGTCATTCGTGTTGTTCTTTCCACAACTTAGATCTTAGCGAGACGGAGGGGTGCAGGTAGGTAGGAGGCGAAATCTCCGCACGCACCCTAGTGTTCGAACCTCAAGGGTCTGTCGGAACCAGAAATCCGACACCTGTGAAGCTGTCGCGTTTTGGAAAGGGCCCGGAGCCTGTGAAGAGGGCAAATGCCCGTGAAGCCTACTTCCCCTAAGAAAGGCCCAGAGCCTGTGAAGAAGGCCAGCGCCTGTGAAGCTCGCCGCCCGTGACACTCTCACGTAATAATGAGTTGGGGCTGTACACGCCCCGGAGTCTCAGGAGCGCCGGCCTCAGGCCCTGGGGCTCCCTATCACGCCCAATGGCAGCACTTAGCTCCGCGCTGGTGAGAAGACGTCGAAGACTAGATTAGGTGCCAGACGCGGCTTTTTCATTTGCTTTCCGTAGTTGGCTTGTTCATTCTCATTCGAAGTTTTATTGAAGCTGTTGCCGTCTTTGGCTCGTGGTTCATCGACTTTTCACTCTCCTGCCTCGATTTCTCTTATGCAAGGCCTCGCGAGATGGGGCAGCCGAGCGCCCTCACGAGTGTTCCTGTCCTAGTCGTTCAAAGGTTTCGCGACCTGGGTCCATTACAGGAGCACCCCTCCAGTCTGTGCCCCACGGGCACCGCGACACGAACACAGGGCCTGGGTCGGTCGCCCCCCACGGCTGGGGCCGGGAACTATCCGCGCGCGGGCACGTAGCCAAAAGGCACGATAACAGAAGCAAAGCGATGATTAATAGCAATAACCCAAACACGCCCCCGCGGGGCTCCACGCTACTGTGTTTTTACGCAGGAAAAAGGAAAAGAAAGAACAAATCAGGCACAGCTCGCCTCACGCCAACCTGCAGGGAAGACTCGAGCTGCCTTCGGGGCTCAGGCAGACTCCCTGTCACGCTTCAACGAAGCGCGACGGCGGGCAAACACGCTACCACCTCCCAAGCAGGTACGACGGCATGGAGGCTGACCACGGCCACCGCTAGAAGAGTCGCCGCCTGAAGAAGAACCGGTGAAGCTTGGGGAACCCTGAGCGCCGCCAATCACGCAAGCGCTGTCCTCTCCATCATCACCGGGGCTGGGTTCCCGGACGCGGTCGTTGTCCTCAGGGCAGCACCGTGCGCGGAGACCATCTTCCCCAAACACTCTCACGTAGAGGGTGGCATCGCCATCAAACTTGAAGTGCAAGGTGCACCGACGGCTCAGGCCACGCGCGCGGGCAAACGTCTGCCAACCGTGGGTCAAGGCCAGGCTCCCGGCTGCAGAGACCTCCAGTGAAGCCCATGAGGCCCGGCAGCAGCAGCCGTCTACCTGAAGCCAGAGGCCGCCCGGGAGCTCGCCGAGGAGGAAGCGAGGAAGTTGAAGCCGGGTGCTAGTCGGCTCCGCCGACCACACAACGAACTCCGGCAGCACCTCTGCAGCGCGAAAGCGCGGCCTAGGGGAACGCGCGACCGAAGCGCGCCCCCCGGCCGCAGCAGTCCGCCCGTCACCGTGCTGGAAATCGTCTCCACGGCCACGGGGAGCTGCCATGGTGGCCACAGGATGTTTGCGAGGGCGCCCTCGGCCGCGCTTGGGCGGGGGAGAGGCAGGCTCAACCTGGCGAGCCTTCCCCTTCTCTGCGGCCAGAACCTCCTCGACGGGGCCATGAAGAAGAAGGAGAAGCAAGGGGGAATGAACTGGAAGGGCGCGTGCCGATCCGTACTTATAACCGGCGAGGGCCAACTGTCGGCCCCCACGATCGCAGGTAATCATGACCCGCTTTGCATGCAGGGACTTGTCCAATCCATGCAGTTGCCGAGGCACCGTGGGGAAGTGGAGACGCCCACGTCCAATCAACCGCCACGCGGCGCCCAAGGCCGCAGGCTGTTAGGGCCCGCGCTGCTTTGCACTTGCCCTTTCACCTCCCTGCACGGCCAAGTCCGGGCACGCCTTGGGCCCGGGGGCTACTGTCGGCGTTCTGGGAACGGGGGTCCCCAGACTTGCCTACCTGCGGCCTGTGGCATGGCTCGAGGAGGGACCCAGCACATCCCATCTTCATCAACACAGACCCAAGACCCTCGCTAGGGGTCAAGCCTCGCAGGGCGGACAACACAGAGCTTCCTCAGGCACGGCCTCATCAGGCTGGCTCGCAAGGAGGCGGAGAGATCAAGGCGGGGTACCTCACGAGGTGCTCGTGATGCAAGCCATGACGACCAAGGGTGCCAGGCGGGCGCCAGCCCACGCAGTGTCCTCCTTTCCTCTTTGGTGCAAAGGGAGCAAGCGCAGGCGAGAGCATCAAGCAAAGGCACCCGTTTCGGTGCAACGAGACCAAGACCAGCCCAACGTCAGGGAGGAAGTCATTGTGGAGCCCAAGCCATCGTCACCACCAGAGCCTTTCGCAGGCGAGGACCAACTTTAGTCAGGATAAGTGTACCAGATGTTCCCCTTCAAAATGGCCAATTGTTGGCACCCTTCCCGCTCAATATTTGGGAAGAGGCCCAGGGCCTTTGCCTATAAATAGGACTAGCCACCCCCAGGGTAGGGGGATCGAAATCAGAGAGAGAATCTGAGAGAGAGAGAAGGGTGACTGAACTCCTCCTAGCAGTTCATCCCCCAGCCAAGAACAGACCCTCGCGAGGCTGTTCTTCCTTGTATTGCTCATCATCGTCAGCCCAAGAGGCAATCCACCACACCACACACTAGAGTAGGGTATTACACCACAACAGTGGCCCGAACCAGTATAAACCCTGTGTCTCTTATGCTGTTCTTTCCATAGCTTAGATCTTAGCGAGGCGGAGGGGTGCAGGTAGGTAGAAGGCGAAATCTCCGCACGCACCCCAGTGTTCGAACCTCAAGGGTCAGCTAGAACCCGAAATCTGACACAGGGCGGACCGCAGCCGGACAGCGGCAATCCGGATAATCAAACCGAACAAACAAATCCTATCAAGGATCATGGTCCGGACGACATAACGCCGGACAGGCACCCGGAGCAGCAGACTGCCCGTAAAAGGCTTGTTGCCACCGCGAGGAGTCTGAGAAAGCAGAAGCAAAGGATCAAGGCCGCGCAAGACACACTCCAAATCAGATGGAGTAAAATACTTAACACAGAAGCAAGGTACGGCGACAATCGCCCCTACAAGAGCTACCGAAAGCGGAAGCTGCTACCCGAATTCGTTGAGGAGGCCTCAGACCCCCCACAACCAAATATCAAAGTAGCCACCTGGTCGGATGGACGACCCCTCTACCAACACAGAGCGGCATACAATGCCTCTCACCATACAACACGCAACCAATGCGAGGGCTCGCACCCAAAGAACAATGCAACAGGATCCATCTATGGACCATGCAAGCGCGCCCCAGCATACAATGCAACACAACAAACATCCGAACAACGTGGTACACCCAGCTACAGTGGTGCCGCACACCCCCTATGTTTCACCAATGAGGTGCTGGACCACGAATTTCCAGAGGGATTCAAGCCCATAAACATAGAGGAATACGACGGAACAACAGACCCTGGGGTCTGGATTGAGGACTACATCCTTCATATCCATATGGCTCGAGGAGATGATCTCCACGCCATCAAGTACCTACCCCTCAAGCTCAAAGGGCCAGCTCATCACTGGCTCAAAGGCCTCCCCGAAAGCTCCATTGGAAGTTGGGAAGAGCTCGAAGACGCCTTTCAGGAAAATTTTCAAGGGACTTATGTCCGACCTCCGGATGCGGACGATTTGAGTCATATAACTCAACAGCCCGGAGAGTCAGCCCGAAAGCTTTGGAACAGGTTTCTTACTAAAAAGAACCAGATTGTCGACTGTCCGGACGCCGAAGCCCTAGCAGCTTTCAAGCATAGCGTCCGTGACGAATGGCTCGCCAGACACCTCGGCCAAAATAAGCCGTGAACGATGGACGCATTAACAAACCTCATGACCCGCTTTTGCGCGGGGGAGGACAGCTGGCTAGCCAAATGCAGCACCAGCAACCCTAGTACATCTGAAGTTAGAGATGGAAACGGGAAATCATGGCGCAACAGCAATAACAAACGCCGGAATAAAGAAGACAACACGAAGGGCATGGCAGTAAATGCCGGATTCAAAAGCTCTCGGCCAGGCCAGAAGCCGCCCCATAAAGGCACCAGGGACGAATTGTCCAGCCTTAATAAAATTCTGGACCAAGTATGTCAGATTCATAGTACCCCTGGTAAACCTGCTAATCATACCCATAGAGAATGTTGGGTCTTCAAGCAGTCCGGCAAGCTCAACGCCGTACACAAGGGGGAGGATACACCAAGTGAAGACGAGGACGAGCCCCCCAAGCAAGACACGTGGGAACAAAAGCAATTTCCACCAAAAGTCAAAACAGTAAACGTGTTACACGTAATCAAGGGAAAAAACAATGCGGCACTCCCAGGAAAGTATACCCAAGTGCCTATCACTACGAAGTCCTGCCACTGGTCATCTCAACCGATCACTTTCGACCATCGCGATTACTCAGCAAGTATCCGACACGCAGGATGTGCTCCCCTGGTATTAGACCCAGTAATTGGCAGATATCACTTCACAAGGGTCTTGATGGACGGCGGCAGTAGCCTAAACCTAATATATCAGGATACAATCCGTGGGATGGGGCTAGACCCAACACAAATTTGCCATAGCAATACTACCTTTAAAGGAGTAACGCCAGGCCCAGGGGCTCGTTGTACAGGCTCCCTTCTACAACAAGTTACATTCGGCTCCCCCGATAACGTCCGTCGCGAACATTTAACTTTCACATCGCTCCATTTCAAAGTGGCTATGAAGCACTGCTCGGACACGAAGCTTTCACTCGCTTAAATGCAATACCACACTATGCCTCCCTCACACTCAAGATGCCTGGTCCACGTGGCATCATTACAGTGCATGGAAATATCAAGCGATCTCTGCGTGCCGAAGAGAGTGAGGCTGCCTTAGCCGCCGCACACTAAAGGCGCCCGGACAAACAAAAGCATCCAATAGGTCGTCAAGACCTCCGATACAACTAACCAAGTCCGGCGCCGCTATTTATACAGAAATAAGTGGTCACACCCCTATTCGTCAATACAAGGGGCTCAACGCGCGCAGACAAGTGGCAATTTCTTATCATCTTGAATTATACATGGTTTCTTTAAAAACTATCCTTTTGCACGACAACTTTTTCACTTAACTTCCACTCTTTTAATAGAAGATCATTGTGCTACACCCGTCCAGGATACGGCACAACAGAGACACAGGCGCAGACGTGCAGCAGGGACCCGCTCCTAGGATTCTTTTTAGATTAAGACCCTGCGTAAACCTTTTTTACTGTCTCTTGTTGATACATATCCACCGTTGAGAAGGATGCTGGCGTCTTGGCATGTGGCCACACCAGAACAATGCACGTACCTGGAAACATGGGGCTTCTTACAAAGGCCACTATTTAGGCCCGGTTTATACCACAAAGACCGAATACCTTAGGGAGTGTTCGGCGTCGCGATTTTGGCCCTATATGCATCAGCTCCGAATCATTGTCATCGGTCAAATGTTGGGTTTGCCCGGCTCCTGTGTTTTGGTGCCTTACGTTCCGCCTTGCCGGCTAAGGTAGCACCAGGAGAACTACTGCGATTGTGCCCTGGTTCATCCGGACGAGCACCTCAGTAGAGAAAGCCGAAAACTGACTGTCGTGATATAGCGTGAGACTAGTCAACCACTCGATGACCTGTGGGAATGTTAGAATTCCTCCGCCTTAACGAAGGGTCGTTTCCCGGCTAGGCATGTACGCACGCCGAGATCGGGAGAGTGCAGAGCCACCAGGGGCTATCTAGTAGCCCCACTGTCAAACTCCTATGGCTAAGTGAAAGTGCTAAAGCATTATAGTCCGGTTGCCTCGCTCGCTCCGCTATCACCTCCTTAATAGGACCAAGACGTTGGGTTAAGTGTGAATGCGTGTTTTTGCGAGCACCTCCACATTATATGCGTAAGGGTTGAAGCCGACGGCTGCAATCTTTCAGGTTATACACATGTATACATAAACGGCCGCCGAGGAGGCATCATATTACTTTGAGGCAAAAGTATAAAAATAGCCTTATAAAAATTTATAAAAGCATTTTGCTTACAATGAGATTACATATCACTCAAACATAATATTTTTTGAGCACTGGGTCTCTATCAAACGGGCACCCTCAAGAACTTCTTCAAAGTAGTGCTCGGCAGCCTTTCGACCTATAGCCGAATCCCGCGCTGTGACATTGGTAGCATCCATCTCCACCCAATATGCCTTAACACGGGCAAAGGCCATCCGTGTGCCCTCTATGCACGCCGACCTCCTCATCGCATTAATGCGCGGCACCACATCAGGGACCTGCTGCACCAAGCTGAAATAGCTATTCGGTTTTGACCTTCCCGGCCATAGCTGATCCACAACACACCTCATAGATAGTCCGGACAACCTATTTAGTTCGGCCCATTCGGCTAATTGGTCAGTCAATGAAAGTGGACGCTCGGGAGAATGGAATTGTCTCCAAAACAGCTGGTCTACTCCACGGTCCGTCTGACCCTGGAAGTACTTGGCCGCATCGGCCGCGCTCGCTGCCAAATCCATATACACATCCTCCGAACTCCACAGCCGATCTAGAGGGGCATACAGTGGATCTCCGAATTTCCTCCGCAACATAAAGGATTTCCCAGCTACAATATCCCCGGCTTCCTGCAGCTCCTCCTTCTTTGCCCTCATAGCAGAGCGGAGATCCTTTTTCATCGCAGCAGCCTTCTCAAGGTCCGATGCCTTCGCTTGGTTTTCCTTTTCAAGAACCCGGCAACGGTCGGCGGCAGCTTTTAATTCTATAGCCATCTTGGCCATCTTGTCTCGGGTCTCGCCATGCGCGGCCTTCTCGGCTTGCAACTCTTCGGCCGCCTTCACAGCAGCCGCATTACCCAACCTCGCTTGTTCCTTGGCTCGGGCAAGTTCTGCCCGCAAGGCTTCAACAGTGGCAGCTCCATCTGCAGTCACAACATATTAAAGATACTGGCATCATGCTGCTCTTCCTATGTGGCATTTACCAGATATTCACACTTACCCTGTGCCTCGTCAAGCCTTTTGTTAACAAGCTCGATGTCGGCGTCTGCCGCATCCAACTGCCGCTCTAAATGGGAAAACTCGCTAGTCTGGCTAGCCACCGGAGCTTCCATCACCTGCACATAGAGGCAATATGGTTATTTCCTGGGAATATGATCCTCTGTTCGTCGTCGTTTCCGACGACAACCAGAGTCTCAGGGGCTACTATCTACACAGGGCACACCTAGCATCTACAGGATTATCATACATTCTTTTACGTACCTCAAAGCCTGTCAGTAGACTCATAAAAGCTTCATGCAATCCGCTTTCGGCGGACGATATTCTCTCCATCACCGTATTCATCATCACACGATGTTCATCTGAGATGGCCGCTCGCCCCACCAACTCCCTCAGAACATCCAACCGCACACTAGACGGGGCCGGACTCTTTTGTCTGCTCCCTTCGGGAGCCGGACACTGGGAGCTTTGGGGGTCAATGGGATTATCTTCTGGCCTCACCGGACTCGGAGAGGCCCTCCACGACGACACTTCAGGGTCGCCCGCTTCTGGAGCGGAGGAGTCCGGAGGAGGCGTTTCGCTCTCCATCATCTCTGGAAGAAGATCCCCCGAAGATGAGCTCATTTGAGAGGGGCTAAGGCCCGAACTGCAAAATATATGCGGTGGTTATTTTCTCAGAAGAAAAAAATGGCATATCTGTACTATTAAAGGTATTTCGGGTCACTTACGACTCGTGGGAGAATTGATCCCTCCGCGGACTTTGTGTGGCAACAGCGCCCCCCAAGGTGGGACCCTCTGTGGGAGACTTCTTCTCCCATTTGGAAGCTTCGGCTTCCGAAACCCCGGGCGCAGTCCTTTTCCTCTTCTGGTCGCCTTCCCTCATGGAGATGCTCGCTCCCTCGGTTAGAATGGGAAGCGTTGGGGGCCCGCGTCCGTCCGCATTATCCTCCACGGTATATTCCTTCAAGGGCTCCAGGAAAGGTGCGGTCAGGAGCATCTTTTCCAATACCGGATTTTCCAAACCCTCAAGGAGGGGGGCCGAACACCGAATCAACTTCGCTTTTGTTAGCCAGTCCTGGTCAAAAAGCAAACTCTCAGAAATAACTTTGTAATGAAGTAGAGAGAGTATGTTCGGCCGGAAGATGCCTTACCTGTTCGGTGGTGCGGTTACTACTCAGGCCCACATCCTCGGTGATTTCCGGACACTCCACCTGAGGTCCGAAGAATGACTTGTACATCTCCTCGTGCGTCAGGCCGAGAAAATTCTGAATGGCACGCGGTCCCTCGGGATTGAACTCCCACAGATGAAGAGGCTGTCGTTTGCAAGGCTGGGCTTGACGAACCAGCATAACCTGTATTGCCGCAACCAAACTGAAATCTCCATTGAAGAGATCTCGAATGCGACTTTGCAGTATAGGCACGCCCTTGGCTGGCCCCCAGCTCAGACCTCTACTGATCCATGACATCAGCTGTGGTGGGGGGCCCGAGCGGAAAACAGGGGGAGCCGCCCACTTGGCACTTCTAGGAGCCGTGACGTAGAACCACTCTTGTTGCCACAATTCAGACACCTCTGGGATGGAACCTTTCGGCCACGGAGCTCCCATCATCTTGCGTATTGAGGCACCTCCACACGCTGCATGTTGCCCCTCGATCATCTTCGGCTTCACTTCAAAGGTCTTGAGCGATAGGCCAAAGTGAGGGGTAACCCGAAGGAAGGCCTCGCACACGACAATAAATGTCGTGATATGAAGAAAGGAGTCCGGAGCTAGATCATGAAAGTCTAGCCCATAGTAAAACATCAAACCCCTTACGAAAGGATCGAGATCAAGGCCTAGGCCTCGGAGGAAGTGGGAGACGAACACGACTTTTTCGTTAGGTTCGGGGTGGGGACGGCCTGCCCTCGGGGAGGCAGCCGATGCAAAATCTCGGCGGTCAGATATCTGGCCTCCCTTAACCTTTTGATGTCTTCTTCCGCAATGGAGGAAGGCACCCATCGGCCTTGAAGGCTAGATCCGGACATGATTGAAGGTTCGGAGCACCTGACCTGAACTTCGGGCGTTTTGAGCTTGAGGTGGGGGAAGGATTCGATTGAGCACGGGAGGGAAAAATAAAGGCCTTGTCCCCTTTATAAAGAGGGTGAATATCAAGCGTCCTCTCCGTGTCCGTTTGGACTTGCCTATAATCTAGGACTCCTAGAAGCGGTTGGATTACCCACACCCATATTGATGAGAATCCCGGAATAAGGGGACATGATCTCTACTTTAACAAGATGTGCCAAGGAAACCGCCTCGCATAACGCGCTGAGGTGGGATAATGAAACGACTTGGATAAAGGCTTGGTCGTGGTGTGTCACGCTACGGAATACGTCAGCAGATTAGATTGGTGTAAATATTATTCTCTCTATGGCAATATGTGGAAACTTATTTTGCAGAGCCGGACACTATCTTTGTGTTCAAAATCTTCTATGAAGTGCTTGGAGGAGGAACCCGCCTTGCAATGCTGAAGATAATCTGCGCGCCGGACTCGTCGTCATTGAAGCCTGGTTCAGGGGCTACTGAGGGAGTCTTGGATTAGGGGGTGTTCGGATAGCCGGACTATACCTTCAGCCGGACTCCTAGACTATGAAGATACAAGATTGAAGACTCCGTCCCGTGTCCGGAAGGGACTTTCCTTGGCGTGGAAGGCAAGCTTGGCGATACGGATATGTAGATCTCCTACCATTGTAACCGACTCTATGTAACCCTAACCCCATCTAGTGTCTATATAAACTGAGGGTTTTAATCCGTAGGACGACATACACATCAACAATCATAACCATAAGCTAGCTTCTAGGGTTTAGCCTCTCCGATCTCGTGGTAGATCTACTCTTGTACTACCCATATCATCAATATTAATCAAGAAGGACGTAGGGTTTTACCTCCATCGAGAGGGCCCGAACCTGGGTAAAACTTCGTGTCCCTTGTCTCCTGTTACCATCCGGCCTAGACGCACAGTTCGGGACCCCCTACCCGAGATCCGCCAGTTTTGACACCGACAGCGGGCCAGAGAGGCATATATCTCAACAACATGGATCGTAAAATGGACCAAGAATAATCCAGCTTGGTCGTACAACCTCTCTCTTGTTGTTGGTCAAAGTGATGGCCGTCCATGCGACCCCGGAGATGGGCTAGCTCGCCAATAATCACGCAAGTAGCTAGTCCCTGAAGACAAGCACTGCATGCGTGTGGCCCAAACATATGTATGGAGAGGTGTGTTTTTGAGTAACAATGGAACAACGTTGATGTGGCACCGTGCTTTCGAACTAGGAATCCCCAGACTGAGTGAGGGTTAGGTTGACGATGCATATGTATGTTACACCACACTTCAAGGCAACGACGGGGATTCATGCATGCATGCGTGCATAGTATATGCGCTCAAACTTAATTAGGTCTGAATCTCACCACGACCTATACTACGATAACACGAACCAAATTAAGAATCCGCCATGGTAACCTATCTTGTTGTTGGTCAGGTGATCATGGATGCCCACACGGGCCCACGAATATATAGGCTTGTCACCGATAACCACGCGAGGGAGTGTACCGTTCGAAGGCAACCACTACATGCATATGTATGGAGGTTATGCGTGCAGGCATGTTTGAATACACAACATTGATGTGGCACACGTGTGAAAAATCGTACACTATCTCCCCACACAGAGCGAGATCGGTTCATGATGTGTCGTTGTACTAGCCTCTTCGACTCGATGGGAGGGATTCATGCGTACACATGCATGCGTGTGTGCTCAAGCTATATCATGCATGTCATCCCAGAGCAAAAATAATAATCCCCTTCTAAGTCAAATTAACCTCTCTTGTTGTCAGGCAAAAAGTAGTGATGGACCAAGCGGGCCCACAAATGGAAAGCATCGATATCGCTGAAACCGCTTAAATGGGTGCGAGAGGACAACCACCACCGCTTTGCATGTGGGCCAAACATATATATGTTGAATACCCAAAATGCACAACTTTGATGTGCCACATGCCTCAAAAACCATAAACCATGCACCCACACAGTGAGAGGTTCATATCAAGCGTACTACATATGATGGTCCCCTTCCCCCCTCTTCACCGCATACTATATGCTCCTGCCATAATATATGTAACCCAAAAGAATCCTCATCGATGGTGAAATTAATTAACCTCTCCCGATGTAGGTCAAAGTGATGCATGCATGCATCGACGATGGCCTCATGGGCCCACAGATGGAAGAGTCACACGTGAGTATCCTAGCTAGGATATGCATGTGGCCCACAAAGGTGTTATGTGATGTTTGAATATATAACCAATTTCACAATTTTGATGTGGCACGTGCCCCGGAAACCAAAAAGTCAAGACACTGAGTGAGGTGTACTTGTTCACGGACGCGTACGTATAGTATATATGCTAGTCCCCTGCCACCTCTTCGATGCGTACTATATACCACCATAACACAAGCAAAAAAGATTCCACCTTGCTAGTCAAATTAACCTCACCGCCGGCTGTTCATCAAAGTGATGGACGATGACCTCGCGGGCCCACAGAAAGCGTTACACGCGAGTATCGAGTGTCGTGTAGGACAACCATCGACTGCATGTGGCCAAAACATTTATGTATGACAGGGTTGTGTAATGTTTTAAATAACGAGTTCACAACTCTGATGTGGCACCGGCCTGCCTAACAAAACGGCCAACCCACATGGTGGCTCACAACTCGTAGTGTACTGCGTGCCACCCGCCACCCCCAGACGCACACACCCACACAGACGGCGAATGTATCGCAACTACGATGCGTGTTAAATTAATTATCCCGGGGTGAACATACATGTTACCAAATGAGGGACGTTTTAATTTCAAAGAATCACAGAGATCATTAAGACATTTTAGTACATTGATTGATTGATTTTCTATAGGTATAATGTGCAAAAATCAAATTTGAACTACATGCACACATGACAGTGCACCTAAATGGATTGCAAAAACACATGTGTCTCACTGGGTGCATGTTTACTCCCCGTGCAACAAATTTCAAACATTGAGAATCTTGATTTTTAAATTCTAGTACATCCAGAACTTATTTGAAGTTCATGAAACTTATTGTGTTCTCATATGGACACCAATACAAAGTGGCATTGTACTTTTTTTGGTCAAATTTGAGACCAGTTTTGATGTAATCTTTATCTAATTACAGACGGGAGATTATTAATAATTGGGAACCAATATCCAAATGGATTATTTATTCAAACCGTGAGCATTAGACCGTTGGATACGTGCCATGCTTCGGTTAAGCAATAAAGCAAAAACATTAATCATCCAAATGGAAAAGCATTATACGTGCTGTCGTGCGACCCTGTGGCGTGTGAGCAGGCGTGAGTTGACGGGACGCGTCCGCTGCGCAGGCAGACGGGGAGGTGTGCGTGCAGGTGTGTGAATTGACGGGGCCGTGCTCGCTGCACACTATCGTCGGGAGGCGTGCGAGTAGCTGTGTGAAACTTTGGTAGGCATGCCAGCAGTCCGGTGCACAGGCTCGCCGGGAGGCGAGCCATCTATTTGACAGCCGCCCGCCTCTCTCCCACTACTCCCTCTACTCCATATTAATGGTGCGCCCGAGCGGCCGCACCCCCCATCCTCGCGACGCACACACAATCCTCTCTCTCCGCTTGCATCCTCGACGCCGCTCTCAGTCCTCAAGGCCGTCAGTGTATGAGGATGCCGCCGAAGCGCCTCATCGGAGGGAGTGGCGATGCCGGGCTGCTAAAGCATCAGAGCATGGCATGGATATGGAGACAGAGGTTGCCGTCACCGCCAGCGAGTTATTGCTGCACCCTAACATCGTCCACGTCGTCGAGCTTCCATAGCTGGAGGCGGAGTTCCACATGATTCCGACTGCCACTCCGGCGATGACTCCAATGACCACTTCGACGCCGACGCCGACGACCACTCCGGCGACGACTCTGACGATCACTCTCTAGCGACAACTCCGACGACGACGTATAGCTGGTTAGTCATCTATACCCATTTATGTGTCAAATAGATCATAGGGTTTCTCTGGTTACTCCTGCCTCCCCCTTTTTGGAATAGAAATCCTATGGTTATGTTCTCCCAATCCATGAAATCTGAGTAAGTTTTGTTAGATACATGTATTGTATTGATTGTTTGAATGGTAGAGGTGATAAGTGATTAGTTGTTTCAGCTGTGCAAATGAGTTCTGCTAGTAATCCGACTAGGGTTAGTGTTCGTGCTAATAATTCCTAGCCAGGGCTTGACAATTGATTTTCAATGACCTACATATGTTTGTGCCATTATTTTCTTCAAGATTGGTCTGTACATAGACGACTGCGCTTAAAAATCGAACCATAATCTCTGGATATGTATAAATAAATAGCCATAAATTCCTAATCCTACTTCACAGCATGTAATCATTGATTTGATGCCAAATTTGTTTTACTATTTGTATAGGTGTTGTCTGACGATGTGGACAGCGAGGATGAAGATGTCCAGAGGAGGTACAACAGGCAAATCCTGAGGGAGCTTTATTCGGGAATGCATAACATGCGTATTAGGACCTGGAACGTCGGCTATGGATGCCCATTTTGCAACCAGAAGCTTCATGACGCGTATCTAAGTGTTCTCGCGCATGCTAGAGGACGGGCCGTTGGCTCCTTCAAGTAGAAGTATTCTCGCAGCGTGGCACACGGCGCGTACGCTGAATACCTGGAGAAGCTTCAGGATCATGCCGGTCTGTGAGATGCGATCTAGAATGGATGGAACTATATATGTATGCTTGAGTATGCTTAATACTATTGAACTATGTACTACTTATGGTTGAACTATGCTTATCTACGTGTACGCTTATTATCTATATCTGAGTATGTTAAATATTTCGCCAAATTTTGGTAAAAATTACAACGGGGGACCAATAAGCCAGGACGGAGGTAGTACATAAATCACACATGGTTCCCAAAATTGGAACAGTGTGCAATGACTTTCATTTTGCCTACTACGTCAATCACACATGGTTCGCTCTAGCAAACCGTCGCCCCCAAAATTCTTTCTGGGACAGAAAACCCTCACCACCCAATTCAAAAAAGAAAAAGGAAAACCCTCACCATCCCCACGTCACAAAAACCCTCACCCCACCCGCCACCCCCTTGGCCCCTCCGGTACGTTCCCCATTCCCACCTGCACAAGCTCCTCCGCGTCTATGCCATGGCACCGCCTATCGCAGTTTTAAACACTTAGCTCGACGCCTTCCGCCGCCGCCAGGCTGCCGGGAAATTCCACCGCATTTCACCACTTCCGCTTGCCGCCACCTATCGCCATCAACTTTCTCGATGATGCTCGCGGTCGACCCAGCTCCGCTCGGTTGGGGAATCTGTCGTACCAAGGGTTCTTTCTCATGGATGACAAGGTAACTAGTTTAACGAGATATTATCTCATCTCTTATCCCAGTTCATCTGCCTCCTTTAATCACCCGGTGGAAATCGCCGTGAATTCATTTTTATTCGAGCTAATTTGAGGGTTTTCTTTCATTCATAGAATGTACAGTGCGCCGACACTTTAGGACTTGGCGACCACCGCCAGAGATTCCATCTCATCGTACCAGATAACTTGAGGACGCGCGTGGTTTGTTCAATCTCACCCTAAATCGGTTGGCATGGCCTACTTTCCTGAACATATTCTAAATATTGCTACATTTGGATAAAAGGTTCCACATGCACCATATACGTCAAAGGGGATTCCCCCTCTTCTTTCTATATTAGGCAAATTAATGATGTATTGTTCTTTTGATTATTCTCATATTTCCATGACATCATGTTTACCCTATCTGTTTAATTATAGACTTGTGTCCTTCGATTTCAACTGTGGTATAGTTCTTTCAAGTTGGGCCCATATTTGCAAGTTACCATATTTTCTTTAGCAATCCTTACATTTTCTGCAGGACATCCCTCGCTATGCAATAGATTATGTAGTGCACAATTTTTCCCTTTACATACATCAAGGCTCCACGAATGTCATACTGCACACAAACCATGGATTTACAATCGTTGCTTCTATAAGAGTTGATGAGCATGGTGACTCCTATTTTGGCACTGGCTTTTGGAATAAAATTGCAAAGTTTTATGTACTGAAAGCTGGCACTAAAATTGCACCGCACATAGAAGGGCCTGGTCATGAGATATATGCTAACTTCCCCGACAAAATCATCCGTCCAGACTTGGCTTGAAGTAAGTTTTCTTTTCAACTATCTGCATATGTTGACTTACCCAGTGCTACCTCTTGAGCATGCGTTGGTTTTCCCATGAAGAGGAAAGGGTGATGGAGCAAAGTAGCATAAGTATTTCCCTCAATTTTTGTGAACCAAGGTATTAATCCAGTAGGAGGCTACACGCAAGTCCCTCGTACTGGCACAAACAAACAAGAACCTCGCAACCAATGCGATAAAGGGGTTATCAGTCCCTTCACGGTCACTTACGAAAGTGAGATATGATAGAGATAATAAGATAAATATTTTTGGATTTTTATTGTATAGATTGGAAAATAAAGATTGCAAAATAAAAGGCGGCAGAACTAGCAAGTAGATAGGACAATAATATGATGGAAGATAGACTCGGGGGCCATAGGTTTCACTAGTGGCTTCTCTCAAGACAGCAAATTCTCCGGTGGGTGAACAAATTACTGTCGAGAAATTGATAGAAAAGCGCATAGTTATGAGAATATCTAGGAACGATCATGTATATAGGTATCACGTCCGCGACAAGTAGACCAAAACGATTCGACATCTATTACTATTACTCCACACATCGACCGCTATCCAGCATGCATCTAGAGTATTAAGTTCATTAACAGAGTAACACATTAGGCAAGATGACATGATGTAGAGGGATAAACTCAAGAAATATGACATAAACCCCATCTTTTTATCCTCGATGGCAACAATACAATACGTGCCTTGCTGCCCCTGCTGTCACTGGGAAAGGACACCGCAAGATTGAACCCAAAGCTAAGCACTTCTCCCATTGCAAGAAAGATCAATCTAGTAGGCCAAACCAAACTGATAATCCAAAGAGACTTGCGAAGATATTAAATCATGCGTAAAAGAATTCAGAGAAGAACCAAATATTATTCATAGATAATCTTAATCATAAACCACAATTCATCGGATCTCGAAAAACACACCGCAAAAAGAATTACATCGAATAGATCTCCAAGAGAATCGTGGAGAACTTTGTATTGAGATCCAAAGAAAGAGAAGAAGCCATCTGGCTAATAACTATGGACCCGAAGGTCTGTGGCAAACCACTCACACATCATCGGAGAGGCTATGGTGTTGATGTAGAAGCCCTCCGTGATTGATTCCCCCTCCGGTGGAGCGCCGGAAAAGGCCCCAAGATGGGATCTCACGGGCACAGAAGGTTGCGGTGGTGGAAATAGGGTTTCGTGGTGCTCTCGGATGTTTTCAGGGTGTATGGATATATATAGAAGGAAGAAGTAGGTCGGTGGAGCTGCGAGGGGACCACGACGGTGGGGCACGCCCACCCCCCTGGGGCGCGCCCTCCTACCTCGTGGCCTCCTCGCTTCTTTCTTGACGTCCACTCCAAGTCTCCTGGATCACGTTTGTTCCAAAAATAACTCTCCCGAAGGTTTCATTCCGTTTGAATTCTGTTTCGTATTCCTTTTCTGCGAAACACTGAAATAGGCAAAAAAACAACAATTTGCACTGGGCCTTTGGTTAGTAGGTTAGTCCCAAAAATGATATAAAAGGGTATATTAAAGCTCATTAAACATCCAAAACAGATAATATAATAGGATGGCACAGTAAAAAATTATAGATACATTGGAGACGTATCAAGCATCCCCAAGCTTAATTCCTGCTCGTCCTTGAGTAGGTAAATGATAAAAACAGAATTTTTGATGAGGAAGGCTACCTAGCATAATTCTCAATGTAATTTTCTTTACTGTGGCATGAATGTTCAGATCCGAAAGATTCAAGACAAAAGTTTAATATTGACATAAAAATAATAATACTTCAAGCATACTAACAAAGCAATCATGTGTTCTCAAAATAACATGGCCAAAGAAAGTTATCCCCACAAAATCATATAGTCTGGCTATGCTCTATCTTCATCACACAAAGTATTTAATCATGCACAACCCCGATGACAAGCCAAGAAATTGTTTCATACTTTGTATGTTCTCAAACTTTTTCAATCTTCACGCAATATATGAGCGTGAGCCATGGACATAGCATTATATGTGGAATAGAATGGTGGTTGTGGAGAAGACAAAAAAGGAGAAGATAGTCACACATCAACTAGGCGCATCAATGGGCTATGGAGATGCCCATCAATAGATATCAATGTGAGTGAGTAGGGATTGCCATGCAATGGATGCACTAGAGCTATAAGTGTATGAAAGCTCAACAAAAGAAACTAAGTGGGTGTGCATCCAATTCGCTTGCTCACGAAGACCTAGGGCATTTTGAGGAAGCCCATCATTGTAATATAGAAGCTAAGTTCTATAATGTAAAATTCCCACTAGCATATGAAAGTGATAACATAGGAGACTCTCTATCATGAAGATCATGGTGCTACTTTGAAGCACAAGTGTGGTAAAAGGATAGTAACATTGTCCCTTCTCTCTTTTTCTCTCATTTCTCTCTTTTTTCTTTTTTTATTTGGGCCTTTTCCTCTCTTTTTTATGGCCTCTTTTTTTTCTCTTTTTTCGTCCGGAGTCTCATCCCGACTGGTGGGGGAATCATAGTCTCCATCATCCTTTCCTCACTTGGGACAATGCTCTAATAATGATGATCATCACACTTTTATTTACTTACAACTCAAAAATTACAACTCGATACTAGAACAAAATATGACTCTATGTGAATGCCTCCGGCGGTGTACCGGAATGTGCAATGAATCAACAGTGACATGTAATAAAGAATTATAAAGGTGGCTTTGCCACAAATACGATGTCAACTACATGATCATGCAAAGCAATATGACAATGATGAAGCATGTCATAAATAACGGAATGGTGGAAAGTTGCATGGCAATATATCTCGGAATGGCTATGGAAATGCCATAATAGGTAGGTATGGTGGCTGTTTTGAGGAAGGTATATGGTGGGTGTATGATATCGACGAAAGGTGCGCGGTATTAGAAAGGCTAGTTATGGTGGAAGGGTGAGAGTGTGTATAATCCATGGACTCAACATTAGTCATAAAGAACTCACATACTTATTGCAAAAATCTATTAGTTATCAAAACAAAGTAATACACGCATGCTCCTAGGGGGATAGTTTGGTAGGAAAAGACCATCGCTCGTCCCCGACCGCCACTCATAAGGAACACAATCAATAAATAAATCATGCTCTGACTTCATCACATAACGGTTCACCATACGTGCATGCTATGGGAATCACAAACTTTAGAACAAGTATTTATAAAATTAACAACTACTCAACTAGCATGAATCTAATATCACCATCTTCATATCTTAAAACAATCATAAAGAATCAAACTTCTCATAGCATTCGATGCACTCTATATGATAGTTTTTATTATACCCAACTTGGATCTTCATCACATTAAGACTAATTTTATAGCCAAAGCAAATTACCATGCTGTTCTATAAGACTCTCAAAATAATATAAGTGAAGAATGAGAGATCAATAATTTCTATAAAATAAAACCACCACCGTGCTCTTAAAAAGATATAAGTGAAGCACTAGAGCAAAATTATCTAGCTCAAAAGATATAAGTGAAGCACATAGAGTATTCTAATAAATTCTGATTCATGTGTGTATCTCCAAAAGGTGTGTACATCAAGGATGATTTTGGTAAACTAATAAGAAAAACTCAAATCATACAAGACGCTCCAAGCAAAACACATATCATGTGGTGAATAAAAATATAACCTCAAGTAAAGTTACCGATGGACGAAGACGAAAGAGGGGATGCCTTCCGGGGCATCCCCAAGCTTAGGCTTTTGGTTTTCCTTGGATTTTACCTTGGGGTGCCTTGGACATCCCCAATCTTAGGCTCTTGCCACTCCTTATTCCAAAATCCATCAAATCTTTACCCAAAACTTGAAAACTTCACAACACAAAACTCAACAAAAAATCTAATGAGCTCCGTTAGTATAAGAAAACAAACCACCACTGCAAGTTACTGTAATGAACTCATTATAAAGTTATATTGGTGTTAAACCTACTGTATTTCTACTTCTCTATGGTTCATACCCCCCGATACTAGCCATAGATTCATCAAAATAAGCAAACAACACACGAAAAACAGAATCTGTCAAGAACAGAACAGTCTGTAGTAATCTGTAGGTTTAGAATACTTCTGTAACCCCAAAAAATATTAAATAAATTGGTGGACGTGAGGAATTGTTCTATTAATCATCTGCAAAAAGAATCAACATAATCGCACTCTCCAGTAAAAAATGGCAGCAAATCTCATGGGCCCTAAAGTTTCTGTTTTTTACAGCAAGATCGCAAAGACTTCCCCCAAGTCTTCCCAAAGGTTCTACTTGGCACAAACACTAACTAAAAGCATTAAACCACATCTAAACAGAAGATATATGAATTATTCATTACTAAACAGGAAAAAACAAGAAACAAAAATAAAATTGGGTTGCCTCCCAACAAGCGCTATCGTTTAACGCCCCTAGCTAGGCATAAAAACAAGAATAGATCTAAGTATTGCCATGATAATGATAAGGCAAATCGCGAAAACTCATCTTATACTCCCTACGTTCAGCGGCAAGTTTTCTTTGTGGCAAGCAAAAGTAATCAAAAGGGCTAAATTTAATGGGGGAAAAGTCCCTAAGATCAAGCTCGGGAGGTATTGATTCCTCCTTTGGCCACTCATATTGCACAACCAATTCATCATTATAAGCATTCTTTTGGCAAAAAGTCATGAGCTTTTATTCAAGAGAAAAACCTAACCCATTGTTCTGGATAGGAAAATTATTGTTAATTTCAGAAATCCTGTCAACTAGAATGTCGGTAGGAACCTTTTTTTCTAAGGTTTTCATTAAAAGCAACATGATCTAAAGATCGTAAGCGCATTATGTCTTCTTGATGAAAAAGGATTGCTTCTATGGGAGGAGGCCAGCATCCACCCTATAATGTGCAAAAATTTCATTGGCTTCTTTTATTATAAATCTGAACTCATGAGTTAAAAAGATGGTAGCTGCTCGCTTAACAGAAGAATGCTCAATATTAGAAAATTCTAGAAAAATCCTTTGGATGCAAGGGTGCATATGAATAAATTGTCTTTCAAGTTCAACTATGAGCAAAGATATAGCATCCGCAAACTACTGGTTCTATTAAGAATAGACCCTCCCATAGTGGGTAAAGCACTGGCACAAGTAAAGAAATCTTGAATAACTCCTTTTCCAATAATATTACCACTACCGACCCGACACTTTTTAGTGTGCAAAATAGCAGGTTATTCGTGAGGATAATCAAAAGCATCAACGTTTTCCATGTTATTACCGCTATCCTTATCAACGATAACCTCCCCAATTTCAGACATGATGGCAGCAAATTGCACAAAGAACGGGCACACAAAAAGCAAGAAGAAGAGCGAATGAAAAAGAGGGCGAATAAAACGGAAAGGGTGAAGTGGGGGAGAGAAAAACGAGAGGCAAATGGCAAATAATGTAACGCGAGGGATAAGAGTTTGTGATGGGTACTTGGTATGTCTTGACTTGTGCGTAGATCTCCCCGGCAACGGCGTCAGAAATGGCTTGTTGACGGGAGATCAAATCTTGACTTGACTTGGTGCAACCTCCCCGGCAACAGCGCCAAAAATCCTTCTTGCTACCTCTTGATCATGCGTTGGTTTTCCCTTGAAGAGGAAAGGGTGATGCGGCAAAGTAGCGTAAGTATTTCCCGCAGTTTTTGAGAAACAAAGTATCAATCCAGTAGGAGGCTACATGCAAGTCCCTCGTTCCTGCACAAACAAACAAGAACCTCGCAACCAACGCGATAAAGGGATTGTCAATCCCTTCACGATCACTTACGAAAGTGAGATCTGATAGAGATAATAAGATAAATATTTTTGGTATTTTTATTGTATAGATTGGAAAATAAAGATTGCAAACTAAAAGGCGTCATAAATAGCAAGTAGATAGGACAATAATGTAACATCCCAAAATTTTCCAAATTTTGGAATGTTAATAATAAGATATTAATGAGTGAATTGCTATGATTTTCTTGGAAAATTAAAACCTTTTGATTCTTGTTTCCAATATTTCATTCAATTGCTTTTCTTTTGGACACCTATGAAATATTTTGAAACCAAAAATAAACATGGAGTGGGAAAAAAATGACTTTCTCAAAATGTGGCGAATAAATATTTCATTTGAAGTTCTTTGAATTTTGGGAGTTCCATTTGAATTGGGTCTTATTTGGAGCTTTAATGCCATTTAAAAATTTCCAAATTACTCAAATAAAAATAAATGTGAGAGGAGATAATATGACTTCTCCAAAAATATTATTGGGAAATATTAAGTATTTCTTGTTAGTCATTTGGGTATTCATAAAACCCTCACACATATGTTGGGGAAATTATGAAGCCCGTAATGCATTATTAAAACAAGTTTGTGCACGAAAATAAGTTTATTGAATTCTGAACTTAATGGGCGTAGAATTGAAATAATAAAAAGGTAAACACAAACATTTTAATTCCTGTTATAATTAAACTTCTTGCACACACGCACACAAAATATAGTTTATTAGTCCTAAAACTAATTTGGCTAGGCCCAACCAGCTCCAACAACCTAGCTCCTCATGTACACATACAGGAGGTCTTCTTCCTCCTCACGTTCACCCCACAGGAGCCGCCATGGCGTACAGCGGTTGCGCTCAACGCTTCCCTTCCCTTCCCCCGCACCCGTTGACCTCCTGAATCGGTTCCTCTCGTCTCCCATGACCCCTCACCTCTATTAGTGCGACCTAATATTCCCCTTAATGGCCATTAGCAGCACAAGTAACAGCTGCCATTAACACCCATGAAATCGGTGACGCTCCGCTCGATTCTGACCTCCCCCTCTCCTATAAATAGTACCCATAGGTGAACCTCACAGTCCTCATCCCCTCCCAAGAAAACCCCTCTCAACCTCGTCCTCCTCTGCGAGCAATTGCTCGTCGGAGTTCGGCAGCTCCGGCGGCAGCTCCACGCCGCCACGGGACAAGGCCGAGCCCGTGACCTATCCAACGGACTCCCCTTGTCGAGCTCTTTGCCGTTCCCCTGCTACTTGACTTCGGGGACCTTCTTCCACAACTCCGGCGACCTTCTTCCCCAACTCCGGCGACAACTCCAGCAAGCCTCCTCTAAAATTCCGTAAGTCATTTTTCAGAAAAAATACCTAAACTTTGGAAATTCGTATCTCCCAAACCGCTTGTCCAAATTTGACAAATAAGATATCCCTGGATAGCTGCAGACCTCTAGTTTATTATAAAAATTATAAATCTCACTTTTGCACAAATTAAAATTTAGTTTTCATTTAACTAGGAATTTGAGTAATTTTGCTATATCTTTTACTCTATAAACCATATAAAAATGTTTTATATATGGAAGTTGGACCTTAGGACCTAACCTTTCTGTTGGACTGATGGATTAGTTTTCCAACATAGTTTAGATGTTTCTTTATCATCAACACCTTGGTTTGACCTTCTTGGATCATCATTTAATAACTTAGTTAAAATAAAATTTGACTATAGGGTAAACACTTAGATTGATCCCTAGGGAACCTCTATGGACATTTGATATCACCACAAAACTTTGAAGTTACAAGATTAAGGATTTAATCCTTTTATCTTGAAACTTATGCGACGCCAGTTTTATTTAACCCAAGTCAAATATTCCAAATAATCTCATGATAGAATTTGTTGTAAGAACTTGTCTCACAACCCATCTTCTATATCAAACCAAGATCTTCACTTAGTATCATTTCCAACCCTAGAATATTACTATATGATATTTTCATCCAAGACCGCACCTGATTCTATATCAACCCTAACCGTGCCCTAGAAATTATGATATTGGCAATCGAATAATTTGTGTTATTATTTGGATTTTCATTTGGATGTTATTTGTGTGTTGAATGCTTGCTTGAATCATTTTTATATGAATGTGGATATGCCGAGTGTCTTACTTGAGTTATTTATCACGTTAGATTGCGACGAGTGCGAAGATGAATTCTACGAGGAGGTAGAACCTTGTGACTACGAAACCAAAGGCAAGTTGCAAATTGATCATGCTTCGACCTATATTTTCATACTATGCATAACTCTTTATATTTTAATACTATGCATGTTTTATAAAAGTTTTGCAAAGTATTATATTTAGCTAGAGCCATAGGTTCAAGACTCACCATTGGCCATGCTTGCACATAATGGGTGGGATGAAAACCAAACTTGTTTTAAACTTTAAACTTGCTCTCTTTGGAACAAAGTTTGAGAAAATCTTTTTAAAACAAAATTATATATTGTTCTACTTCTATTCCCTGGGCGGGATGGTATGAGGGGAGCGTCTACAAGTGATTGCGCCCATCGGGGTCTTGCAGTGAATGCGCCCGACTGGGGTCTTGCAGACAGGTTTTTGGTGGGGACCGCCATCCAGGGGAATTAGATCTTCCAAGTAGCGTTTGATGTAGCTTCCAGTACAGCCACATGCTACTATGGGCTCCGGCTTAGATTAGTACTAACGGGAAACCCTTACCTCAGGACCGCCATCAAAGAGGGGCTTTCATTGCCTAAGTTGCGGGCGGCTTGGTCAGGTATAGGGGGCTGTTACGGAAAGGCTTCATCACAATCTCCTCCTAGTCGTACACCCAAGTGTGTAACGGTAAACGGGGTTAGTTGTGTCATGTGGGGAACGTGTACGACCTCTAAAGAGGGTTTAACCTAATCGATTAGCCGTGCCCCCCAGTTTCGGGCAATTTGAGCAACTGGAGACTTGGACTGAAGAAGAATCTCCCCTCTCCTTTTTAAAATCTATTTTAAGGGTTAATGTTAAGGAATGAGCACAATGAATGTGTTTCACTTCAACCTTATGGATGTTTTAAAACTATTTTGGAGACTGAGCACTGGTGCGTATATCCAAGTGTCTCACTCCTACTTTTTATACTAAAAACTATTTCTATTCCAAAAGTAGTTTATAAAATTTAGTATAGGAGAAAATTGGCTTTACGCAAATGAAACCTCCACAATACTTACCCTGCACATATATTCTGTTAAACTTTCCTTTGCAACTTGCGAGTACATTCCACGTACTCACCTACACCTGTCATGTGCAGATCTTGACAGATTAATAGACGATAGGGTTATGGTCTACACTCAATGAGCCCAATGGCGTTGATGGAGCCTAACTTAGTGACTACGTATAATTCCATTGTATTATCTGCCATCTTGAGCTGTGCCTAAGGTATGATTTATATATATCTGGATCTACCATTGTAGTAGAATGATGTATGTCTTACTGATATTCATTTTTTTTTATTGTGTGTGCTTGCTATGATCCAGGGATATCACAGTAAGCACAGAGACTTGGATTCTACCAAATCTGGGTCGTTACAAAATGGTATCAGAGCATACGTTGACTGTAGGACGTGACCCTAGAAATGGTTTAGAAATAGGAAGACCATGATAGGAACAACAGTTATTTTTGGTATTACTAAAACTGCAATTCTCGTACCTTTTGTTTTCTATACTAAGTCTCTCCTATTTCAAACATGTAGATGGAACATTGTGACTTGAGCCAGGCATGCCACTATGAAAGAGTTTAATTTGGAACCCATCTTTTAAGGTTGGTTCAGACACTAAGACTTCGATTGCAGCATGGCACCATTTGGAGGGAAGAAGCTACTGGAATGCCAACATTACCATTTATGGACGTTCAAAGATGGAGAACATGATCTTCTTCAAAACGCATCCAACTCTTGAGGGAGTTGTGAGTGATGCCGTACATGGCATAATAGCACGTCTATGCGGACGTTATCACCGGGAGCTAGGAGGCACCTTCTTTCGTGATTTGGAGTGGCAAGAGATCACTGGTGAACCTGGCAGGATCAAGGAAGATCACAAGAGAAAACTCAACGATATGTTGAATTATAATCTAGATTTAGAAAGGTATATCAAAGGTCTTCAACTAGAGCATTCCGAAGCTTTGCAGAAGATAGAGGCCATGAAGGAAGTTACAACCCTCCTGGAGCAGAAGGTGGGGATAATGCTAGAATATTTGGAGGAAAACAAAGACGAAGTCCATGCTCAAGAGACAGAAATCAAGAAACTATAGAAGGAATTATGGGAAGAAAAGGCTCGCAATAAGAAACTCAAGCTAGAGAACATGGTTCTAAAAGGAGAAAAGGCTGAAGAAGAGGATTTCTCAGTCAACTCCTTTGATGAGAGCAGCAATATCTCCCTCAGCAGCATCAACCTGGATGCTGAATCTAGAACTTAAGACCACCATGAGTGTAATAAAGGAGGAACGCTTGCGAGTAGTGTACTCGACCATGCCGAACCTATGTGGATTGCGGTACATAGGATTGATTGAATAAAATATATGTTGTGGATTTAGAGTTTTATTGAATTTTTTGTTTCGTTGTTTTAACTATTGTGGTCATTTGAGTTGCGTGATTTAAAAACATGCATTATTAGGAAACGAACTCCATAGGTTTGTATTATTTATTTAACCCTGAGAGGTGGAAGTTACGGATGATTAACAAAAGACCTTCATATGGGAGAAATGCATTGAAGACTTTCAAGAACTGAAGGATTGAAGACTTCATGACGAAACTATAGTAAACGAGCTCATTTATAAACGTTGAGATAGGAGTTGGTTGTTGATTGTGGCATGTGTGTGTCCATCTCTTTTCCTTCCTAAGCTCCGTCTCACCTAGACCAAAACCTTGAACCATGGACAAACCAACTGATACGTCCATTTTGCATCATGCTTTTATATCGACATTTATTGCATTTATGGGCTGTTATTACACATTATGTCACAATACTTATGCCTATTCTCTCTTATTTTACAAGGTTTACATAAAGAGGGAGAATGCCGGCAGCTGGGATTCTGGGCTGGAAAAGGAGCAAATATTAGAGACCTATTCTGCACAGCTCCAAAAGTCCTGAAACTTCGCGGAAGTCATTTTCAGAATATATAAAAAATACCAAGCGCAAGAAGTTCACCATGGGGGCCACACCCTGCCCACGAGGGTGGGGGCGCGCCCTACCCCTTGGGCGCGCCCCTACCTCGTGGGCCCCCTGGTGGCCCTCCGATGGCCATCTTTTTCTATATGGCGTCTTTCGATGAGGAAAAAAAAATCAGAAGCCATCTTTCCAGACGAGACTCCGCCTCCACGAGGCGGAACCTTGGCAGAACCAATCTAGGGCTCTGGCGGGGCCGTTCTGCCGGGGAAACTTCCTCCCGAAAGGGAGAAATCATCGCCATCGTCATCACCAACGCTCCTCTCATCGGGAGAGGGAAATCTCCACCAACATGTTCATCAACACCATCTCATCTCAAACCCTAGTTCTTCTCTTGCATCCAATTCTTGTCTCCAAGTCTGGGATTGGTACATGTGGGTTGCTAGTAGTGTTAATTACTCCTTGTAGTTGATGCTAGTTGGTTTATTTGGTGGAAGATCATATGTTCAGATCCTATATGCATATTAATACCCATATGACTATGAACATGAATATGCTTTGTGAGTAGTTACGTTTGTTCCTAAGGACATGGGAGAAGTCTTGCTATTAGTAGTCATGTGAATTTGGTATTCGTTCGATATTTTGATGAGATGTGTGTTGTCTCTCCTCTAGTGGTGTTATGTGAACGTCGACTACATGACACTTCACCATATTTGGGCCTAGAGGAAGGCATTGGGAAGTAATAAGTAGATGATGGGTTGCTAGAGTGACAGAAGCTTAAACCCTAGTTTATGCGTTGCTTCGTAAGGGGCTGATTTGGATCCATATGTTTCATGCTAAGGTTAGGTTTACCTTAATACTTTTGTTGTAGTTGTGGATGCTTGCAATAGAGGTTAATCATAAGTGGGATGCTTGTCCAAGTAAGGGCAGTACCCAAGCACCGGTCCACCCACATACCAAATTATCAAAGTACCGAACGCGAATCATATGAACGTGATGAAAACTAGCTTGACGATATTCCCATGTGTCCTCGGGAGCACTTTACCTCATATAAGAGTTTGTCCAGGCTTGTCCTTTGCTACAAAAATGATTGGGCCACCTTGCTGCACTTTATTTACTTTTGTTACTTGTTACTCGTTACAAATTATCCTATCACAAAACTATCTGTTACCTATTATTTCAATGCTTGCAGAGAATACCTTGCTAAAAACCGCTTATCATTTCCCTCTGCTCCTTGTTGGGTTCGACACTCTTACTTATCGAAAGGACTGCGATAGATCCCCTATACTTGTGGGTCATCACCAACCACTAAACTTTTCCTCGTGGAAACAGCCACATTTCTTTGAAGGAGATACATACCTTTTGTTTTGAACTCTACCTTTCCTTTTCACCTGCATATGGCAACCCTTTACGAGTCATTCCACAAGGGCCCAGAAATGATCATGACTTTGACTAGTGACCATGATTTTCCAAAAATCCTAAAGGATATGATGGGACATATTCACCTTGAAGGTGATGCAGTCTACAAGGGTTATCCTTTCATTGAAAATGGAGTGGAACTTTGGTACGTGGAAGTACACCTCTTTCATGAAAAAAGAGTTTGTCCAAAGACTACTGGGCAATACTTTTTCATTTCCCGAGTACCTCGAACCACCTTCTTCGACTCTGTTCATGAAGCTGCCATGGAAGCCATACGTCAGATTGGGCAAATCCTTGAAGCCAGACTCCGTCATGCCCAAGAGTACTTGAGGGAAGTATATGCTGAGCTGATGGACATGAAGTTCATGGCCGCCACGAAGAAAGAAAGGATTAATGACTTAAAGGATTACATCGCACAATTTCAGTTGGACTAAAGCTTCTCAATGAGAACAAATGAATAAGGTTGGAGGATAAATGCTTGACCATACCAATCTATGTGGATGGCAGCACTTGTAATAAGCTATATTTTTGAACTTGAAGTTGTAAGAGAGGTAAAAGGATGTAATAAGGATTTTATGTGCAAGGAGTGTGATTATCATTCCTACTCGAATAAACCACCTGCGTAGGATCAATGTCATCGAAAAGCGTTTTACTAGTTTGCAGGTGAAGACCTCTTAAGGAGGAGTGAGAAATACCGAGTGTTAGAACACACGATTTACTTATATGCATATGAGGAAATGATTTGAGTACGGGATGGATTGGCCCCCATACTGGAGACTCTTATTATATACTTTTGTATGTTTGATTGGTAAATCAGAGAGACTTGAAACTCTAGTAGAGTGTTGTTGCGACAAGCCTATAACCATAGAATGGTAAGATGTATTACCATTATAGGTAGGCAACCCTGCCTAACGTAGATTGAACGGTGAGAAATAAACACGAAGATCTTCAAAGAATTCCATCAGAAGCCATCGACCACCATGCGAGTTTCGATAGGTAGTTTTTGAATTTATGGATTTTGAGAAAGAATTTCTTTTGAGGGAAAGCTCGGTTTTGACTACAGAATCTTTATGAGGAACCAACAAGGAATGCAAAAATTGTCGAAATCCTCTCAAGTTTGTTCTTAAGGGTGGTAGCACCCGAACACCCTAGAATGATAATTGGGTCACACAAGAAATCATCAAAGATCCAGAATGGTGACAAAAGCCTCGAATATAGGCATGCTGAAGAACTGGAATACACAACATTAAATTAATAGAAGACATTCTCTTAAGACCGGAGGAAAAAGGATAAACCGCAAACGTGTATATGATATGACCAAACCGCGGGGAAGTAACCCAAGGAACCCAAACCCTAACCTATTTCTTGCTAGCCCCTGCAAATCTTGAGGACGAGATTTCTTTTAAGGGTGGTAGTTTGTAACATCCCAAAATTTTCCAAATTTTGGAATGTTAATAATAAGATATTAATGAGTGAATTGCTATGATTTTCATGGAAAATTAAAACCTTTTGATTCTTGTTTCAAATATTTCATTCAATTGCTTTTCTTTTGGACACCTGTGAAATATTTTGAAACCACAAATAAAAATGGAGTGGGAATAAAATGACTTTCTCAAAATCTGGCGAATAAATATTTCATTTGAAGTTCTTTGAATTTTGGGAGTTCCATTTGAATTGGGTCTTATTTGGAGCTTTAATGCCATTTAAATATTTCCAAATTACTCAAATAAAAATAAATGTGAGAGGAGCTAATATGACTTCTCCAAAAATATTATTGGGAAATATTAAATATTTCTTGTTAGTCATTTGGGTATTCATAAAACCCTCACACATATGTTGGGGAAATTATGAAGCCCGTAATGCATTATTAAAACAAGTTTGTGCACGAAAATAAGTTTATTGAATTCTGAACTTAATGGACGAAGAATTGAAATAATAAATAGGTAAACATGAACATTTTAATTCCTGTTATAATTAAACTCCTTGCACACACGCACACAAAATATAGTTTACTAGTCCTAAAACTAATTGGGCTAGGCCCAACCAGCTCCAACAGCCCAGCTCCTCACGTACACCTTCAGGAGGTCTTCTTCCTCCTCACGTTCACCCCACAGCCATGGCGTACAACGGTTGCGCCCAACGCTTCCCTTCCCTTCCCCCGCACCCGTTGACCTCCTGAATCGGTTCCTATCGTCTCCCACGACCCCTCACCTCTATTAGTGCACCCTAATTTTCCCCTTCATGGCCATTAGCAGCACAAGTAATAGCCGCCATTAACACCCATGAAACCGATGACGCTCCGCTCGATTCTGACCTCCCCCTCTCCTATAAATAGTACCCATAGGTGAACCTCGCAGTCCTCATCCCCTCCCAATTAAACCCCTCTCTACCTCGTCCTCCTCTGCGAGCAATTGCTCGTCGGAGTTCGGCAGCTCCGGCGGCCGCTCCACGCCGCCACGGGACAAGGCCGAGCCCATGACCTTATCCAACAGACTCCCCTTGTCGAGCTCTTCGCCGTTCCCCTGCTACTTGACTTTGGGAACTTCTTCCACAACTCCGGCGACAACTCCAGCAAGCCTCGTCTAAAATTCCGTAAGTCATTTTTCAGAAAAATACCTAAACTTCAGAAGTTCGTATATCCCAAACCACTTGTCCAAATTTGACAAAAAAGATATCCCTGGATAGCTGCAGACCTCTAGTTTATTATAAAAATTATAAATCTCACTTTTGCGCAAATAAAAATTTAGTTTTGATTTAAATACGAATTTGAGTAATTTTGCTATATGTTTTATTCCGTAAACCATATAAAAATGTTTTATATATGGAAGTTGGACCTTAGGACCTAACCTTTCTGTTGGACTGATGGATTAGTTTTCCAACATAGTTTAGCTGTTGTTTTATCATCAACACCTTGGTTTGACCTTCTTGGATCATCATTTAATAACTTAGTTAAAATAAAATTTGACTATAGGGTAAAACACTTAGATTGATCCCTAGGGAACCTCTCTGGACATTTGATATCACCACAAAACTTTGAAGTTACAAGATTAATGATTTAATCCTTTTATCTTGAAACTTATGCCACGCCAGTTTTATTTAACCCAAGTCAAATATTCCGAATAATCTCATGATAGAATTTGTTGTAAGAACTTGTCTCACAACCGATCTTCTATATCAAACCAAGATCTTCACTCAGTATCATTTCCAACCCTAGAATATTACTATGTCATATTTTCTTCCAAGACCACACCTGATTCTATATCAACCCTAACCGTGCCCTAGAAATTATGATAGTGGCAATCGAATAATTTGTGTTGTTATTTGGATTTTCATTTGGATGTTATTTGTGTGTTGAATGCTTGCTTGAATCATTGTTATGTGAATGTGGATATGCCGAGTGTCTTACTTGAGTTATTTATCGCGTTAGGTTGCGACGAGTGCGAAGATGAATTCTAGGAGGAGGTAGAACCTTGTGACTACGAAACCGAAGGCAAGTTGCAAATTGATCATGCTTCGACCTATATTTTCATATGCATAACTCTTTAAATTTTAATACTACGCATGTTTTATAAAAAGTTTTGCAAAGTACTATATTTAGCTAGAGCCATAGGTTCAAGACTCACCATTGTCCACGCTTGTACAAAATGGGTGGGATGAAAACCAAACTTGTTTTAAACTTTAAACTTGCTCTCTTTGGAGCAAAGTTTGAGAAAATATTTTTAAAACAAAATTATATATTGTTTTACTTCTATTCCCTGGGCGGGATGGTATGAGGGGAGCGTCTACAAGTGATTGCGTCCATCGGGGTCTTGCAGTGAATGCGCCCGACTGGGGTCTTGTAGACAGGTTTTTGGTGGGGACCGCCGTCCAGGGGAATGAGATCTTTCAAGTACCGTTTGATGTAGCTTCCAGTACAGCCACATGCTACTATGGGCTCTGGCTTAGCTTAGTACTAACGGGAAACCCTTACCTCAGGACCACCAACGGAGAGGGGCTTTCATTGCCTAAGTTGCGGGTGGCTTGGTCAGGTATAGGGGGCTATTACGGAAAGGCTTCGTCACAATCTCCTCCTAGTCGTACACCCAAGTGTGTAATGGTAAACGGGGTTGGTTGTGTCATGTGGGGAACGTGTACGACCTCTGTAGAGGGTTTAACCTAATCGATTTGTCGTGCCCTCGGTTACGGGAAATTTGAGCAACTGAAGACTTGGACTGAAGAAGAATCTCCCCTCTCCTTTATAAAAATCTATTTTAAGGGTTAAAGTTGAGGAATGAGCACAGTGAATGTGTTTCACTTCAACCTTATGTATGTTTTAAAACTATTTTGGAGACTGAGCACTGGTGCGTATATCCAAGTGTCTCACTCCTACTTTTTGTACTAAAAACTATTTCTATTCCAAAAGTACTTTATAAAATTTAGTATAGGAGAAAATTGGCTTTATGCAAATGAAGCCTCCACAATACTTACCCTGCACATATATTCTGTTAAACTTTCCTTTGCAACTTGAAAGTACATTCCACGTACTCACATGCACCTGTCATGTGCAGATCTTGACAGATTAAGAGACAATAGGGTTATGGTCTACACTCAACGAGCCCAGTGGCGTTGATGGAGCCTAACTTAGTGACTACGTATAATTCCGCTGTATTATCTGCCAGCTTGAGTTGTGCCTAAGCTATGATTTATATATATCTGGATCTACCATTGTAGTAGAATGATGTATGTATTACTGAGATACATTTTTGTTACTGTGTGTGCTAGCTATGATCGAGAGATAGCATAGTAAAAGCACAGAGACTTGGATTCTACCAAATCCGGGTCGTTACAAATAATATGATGGAAGATAGACCCAGGGGCTATTGGTTTCACTAGTGGCTTCTCTCAAGATATCAAATTCTACTGTGGGTGAACAAATTACTGTCGAGGAATTGATAGAAAAGCGCATAGTTATGAGAATATCTAGGCATGATCATGTATATAGGCATGACGTCCGCGACAAGTAGACCGAAACGATTCTACATCTACTACTATTACTCCAAACATTGACCACTATCCAGCATGCATCTAGAGTATTAAGTTCATAAGAACAGAGTAATGCATTAGGCAAGATGAGATGATGTAGAGGGATAAACTCAAGCAATATGACATAAACCCCATCTTTTTATCCTCGATTGCAACAATACAATACGTGCCTTGCTTCCCCTGCTGTCACTGGGAAAGGACACCGCAAGATTGAACCCAAAGCTAAGCACTTCTTCCAATGCAAGAAAGATCAATCTAGTAGGCCAAACCAAACTGATAATTCGAAGAGACTTGCAAAGATATTAAATCATGCATAAAAGAATCCAGAGAAGAATCAAATATTGTTCATAGATAATCTTGATCATAAACGCATAATTCATCGGATCTCGACAAACACACCGCAAAAAGAATTACATCGAATAGATCTCCAAGAGAATCGAGGAGAACTTTGTATTGAGATCCAAATAGAGAGAGAGAAGAAGCCATCTAGCTAATAACTATGGCCCCGAAGGTCTGTGGTAATCTACTCACACATCATCGGAGAGGCTATGGTGTTGATGTAGAAGCCCTCCGTGATGGATTCCCCCTCCGGCGGAGCGTCGGAAAAGGCCCCAAGATGGGATCTCACGGGTACAGAAGGTTGCCGCGGTGGAAATAGGGTTTCGTGGTGCTCTCGGATGTTTTCAGGGTATATGGGTATATATTGGAGGAAGAAGTAGGTCGGTGGAGCTGCGAGGGGCCCACGAGGGTTGGGGCCGCGCCCACCCCCGTGGGGTGCGCCCTCCTGCCTCGTGGCCTCCTCGCTTCTTTCTTGACATCCACTCCAAGTGTCCTCGATCACGTTTGTTCCAAAAACAACTCTCCCGAAGGCTTCATTCCGTTTGGTATTTCTTTTCTGTGAAACACTAAAATAGGAAAAAAAACAACAATTTGCACTGGGCCTTTGGTTAGTAGGTTAGTCCCAAAAATGATATAAAAAGGTATATTAAAGCCCATTGAACATCCAAAACAGATAATATAATAGCATGGAACAATCAGAAATTATAGATACGTTGGAGACGTATCACCCAACAATGTCAAATGAATTGTGTAGTATTTAAGCAACCAATTGTTATTCCCTTTTCTTACTATACTCCTACCTAATAACTTCTAGCTACCAATACACTTTTCTATTGCCCTGTTTTAACTAAATATTCCTTGTACTCCCATTTCTATCAGAAAGCTCCACTGAGAAGGAGACTCCGGAGGTGGAGAACGGGGCTGCCAACAAGCGGAGGCGGGCGAGCTAGAACCGCAAGCGACTCCAGCAAGCCTAGACTTAATCAGCAGCCTCCCTGATGATATGTTGAGAGTCATCATCTCCCTCCTCCCAATCAAATATGGGGCGCGGACAACCCTCCTTTCCCGGTGGTGGTGCCCTATGGAACTCCAGCCCTCTCGACCTCATCGACACCCACGAGCTCTGCCATGGTTATCGCAAAACTTTGATGCGTTCTCCAAGATTCTCGGCAGTCACCTTGGCCCAACCAATGGCCTTAGAATGGTCAAGTTCCGTTCCAACGGCAAGGACCGAGCCAAGCTTGATGACTGGTTTCGATCTCCCGTCATAGATCAGCTCGAGGAGCTCACTTTTGGTGATGGGCATATGCGGTCGCTGCCAACATCCGCACTCCGCCTCGCGCCCACACTTTGCATCACCAAGTTCAGGAACTTCCATTTCCCACCCCTTAATGACGCGCCCGCTCTTATTCTATAACGACTGAAGCACCTCGAGCTCGTCGCCGTCTGCCTCTCAAAGGGTGACATGGAGCGCCTGCTCCGTGGCTCTACTGCACTCGAGTACCTTCGTCTTTGGGCGATCAATGGGTTGATTACCTTCCACATCACCTCCATGACTCTCCGGACTATTTTTTTGTGTTGCTGGTGTGGCAGGAAGACATCACAAAAGGTGGACCACGGTATGGTCATCCAAGACACACCTGCACTTGAGAGATTACTTGTAGTTGATCAAGAAGGTCCAACAAGAATCAATGTCATTTCTGCGCCGAAATTGATTGTGGTGGGATCCTCGTCTGACAAATACTCCGAACTTGTTATTGGATCCACACCCGTTCAGGTACAACAGCGCCTTCTACCTCTCCTTCCACAAATTAACATTATTTCTAATTTCAAAGATTTTTGTTTCTGTGTCATTCAGAAAATGATTCCGACAAGCTTGAACCCGAAACTACGCACAGTGAAGGTCTTGGCACTAGAATCTATCGCGCCCGACCTGGAGCAAGTTGTCAGTGTCCTGAGATGCTTTCCATGCCTGGAGAAGCTATATATCGAGGTGATGTTCCTTTCCTGTTAAATGTTAACCATAAGGGAGTTCAATTTGTGACACATTTTTCCAAGTTTACAATGACAATGTACTATGATTTTCGAAGGTTCTTTTGAAGGATTTCAGTACATACATGCCCCCCATATTGGTTGCTTGATCCATATGGTTACAATCAATAAGCATTTCTCCTTTGGATTCATCTGTACTAGTTTTCTTAGGGAACTTCTCATCCACTCCAACCTCTTGTGAAGAAGGCTACATTTTTCTAGAAAAATGCCCATGTTAATCATGTCAGATCGAAGATGGCATGTTAGTGCATTTTACAAATCCTGCAAACCAAATAGCTAGGCCTGTAGTAATGTTCAAAACTGCATGTAGGTACTAACACGTTTTCTTCTTTTGCAGATAAGATCAGGCCCAGTGGTGGATAATGTGATACAATATAACAATCACGTCGAATGCCTAGATCTACATATCTCAGAAATTACTTTGAACTCCTATCGAGGGACCTTATCGGAGATTATATTCGCCAGTTTCTTTGTTGTCAGAGCAAGGGTGCTGAAGGAAATGAGGTTTGCCCTACATTTATTTCGCAAAAATGTCTGTTGATCAGCGCCGGCGCCTGCGGCAGAATGAAGCAGGCTCCAAAACTGCTGAATTTCATTTTGGAACTTCAGATGACAGAGTAATCGGAAGTCATCGGGTCAACGCCATACATGACTTCTTAGTGGCTGACCCCTTTGCAAAAATTGTGAGGTTTCGAAGCCAGACTTAGAAGCGATGATATTAGTTTGAACCTCTCTGATATCCATGTTCAGCGCATCAGCGCGAGCAATTGCATCTAATGAGCTGAATTTCATTTTTAATATCAGTTTGAACCTTGTAATCTTCGAATTTGAGCCATATAACTCTGGAATTTGAACCTTGTAACATTTCGAGCTTTTGTGGTACAATCGTTGAAATGGCATCGTATAAAACTCGCATATTGCTAGAACTATTTTGACCTTAATATGCAATGGTCTTAGATTTTATTAACCATTCTCGAATCAGTTTACCTTGTCGATCTCACAGCACACGATCTGTATAGCTAACTCGACTGCGATCTTCGACATTATTGCACATAGTTGGTTTCTTCCACTGTGCGCACTGTAGAGCGCATAATTAATTATCGCACTCGAGTGTCCATCATCACCCTTCTGTGTAACTTTGACCTCATCACCCAAGGGTAAAGTTATGACCGATGTCATTCCACACACTTTGTTTTTACAAAGCCTTTTGCCAATGAACACCCATGATTTGTCCCTCTTCTAGTCAACGCGTGGCCGAACTAGCCGGGCAGGAAGCTTGCGCGGTAAACAGCGCAGTAGCGCGGTAACAGGTTCACCGACGATACATTTTGCGCCTCTTCGAGCCCACGCCTGGGGTGCGGTGTTGTCAAGCGTGCACTAGATTCTGGAATCCTCCACTATGAAGGCCATGACAAGACGTGACGATTACAGGCCGGCCGGCCCCCATTTATTACAATGGCCATTTAACCTACTCGTGTGTCGCTTCAACCTTTTGATCGTGCCCCAGCATTGCAAGAAGCACACCGACCACGAGAAATTCTTAGAGGGTATCCTGCATGGCTCCAATGTCGCTCCGAGCGACTGCCGACGATGGGCAGCAGTTCACCATGCGTGTCGTGGTGGACACCCATAGAAGGTTCATGGACCTCTCGGTGGTGTACACCAACGACCCGGTCTGGGCGGAACACTCCATCCACATCATGGAGCTGTTGCTTACTGAGGAGAAGTACAAGGTGGTCGGGTTCGACCTCAAGTACACCCGCGCTCGTGTTGGGTCTCGTCCCAAGGTCGTCGCCATGCAGATGTGCGTGCACCACCACGTCCTCATCTACCACTACTGCCTGGCCACAAGGCCTTGCGAGCGTTTCACCAGGTTTGTCAACAGCCCCACTACATGTTCGCTACGGGGAACACCACCAACGATGTAAAGGCGCTCGAGAATTCGGGATCACCTGCCAGAATCTTGTCGACATCCAGGGCCAATACAAGATCAAGGGCAGCAAGGAGCATGAGAAGGACTCACTGGTTCACCTCTCCGAGGCCATCATCGACCCCTACTACAGAGACATGAAGGATTCGTGCAACAAGGACAAGTGTGCCTGGAACTCGGCCTGGATGGAGAAACTCGACAAAGCTCACGACATGTACGCGGCCAAGGAGGCGTACACGAGCTACGAAATGTACACGCAGATCATTGACATGAGGAAGTCCCTCCTTCCCCAAAACGGCCAGGGATCCAGCCGGAAGCAGAGCAATGGCAAGCATCATCGTAACAATAAGTAGATGATTAGATCCTCGTTTCTCCTACTTTAGTATGCATGTAATTACTTTCTTTGGTGTGTGGAAATGTTATGTGTGTAGTCACTTGTGTAATTGTATGCTTAATTTGGTTATGCAATGCTATCCTTTTAAGTATATATGTTGATGCTCTGTAGACAGAGCATAGATGTTGTGCGGACAAAGAAAATCACATCGCACATGGACTAAACAATGGAGCCCGTCGGTGATGTTTTCAAGAATCACTCGCAATTGTATACTAGAAATCGTTTGCTTACAACACACGACTTGTTAGTAGTAATCGTCTCCGTTGTTATCGGTCTTCGTACACGTTTCTGATTACAGACCTGTTTGCCTTGTATCACACACATCTTGTTCATTTGAACCATTTCTGTTCTCATGTCTCAACGCAAACAGTTCATCCGAGTGAACCGCATGCCGTATATCGCACACACCTTTGATCTGGCTGACCGTTTCTTTTCTGTTGCCTAATCACAAACAGTTCATCCGAGTGAATCGTATGCTATACATCGCACACACCTTCATCTGGCTGCCTGTTTCTTTTATTCCTCCTCATCGCAAACAGTTAATTGAGCTGAACCGTATGCCCTGCATCACACATGCAACTAAAATCTGAACCGTGTTTGATGCCTCCTCCATCGCAAACGTTTTGCACCTTTTTTGACGGTTATTTTACACCACCGTTTGCTATTATGGCATCACACACAGTTTCGTCGAAGGGTCTCTGATCGTAGTGTCGCGTTAGCAGCATCCCGCAGTAGTGATATTGTACACGTTATGCATATATATCATCGAATGTCTCGCACCACCATTCACACATACACATGTATATATATAAAGTTTGGTATATACAATTTCTCCTACATGGAGGCATTACTGCTGTAGCGTGTAATGGTATTCTCCTTTGGGATCTATGACCTGGTCGAGAAAAAATCCCGCTATTTCCTCTTGAATTGCTCATACGCGATCCGTTGGTAGGAGCTGATCCCGCACCTCATTGAACTTTTAAGAAGAGATCAATATGCATGTATTAGTTGTGTGATTAGATATCGATAATGATGTAAAAATTGTGAATAGTGTTCTGGCAAACGTACCCATAGCTGTCTACCAGATTTGGTCCTTTCGAACGCCATCATGCGAATGTTCTCGAAAACGTACTATGCACATAAATCAGTCCCTGGCGCCTGCTTCATGGCCTTTACGAGAATAGAATTCAATCAGATAATAGTTAATCAAGAATGATAAATAATGGTATTGAAACTAGAATTAAAGAGATGGTAGCTAGCTAGTACTACTTAATTACTTACCTTGGGTCGAAACCAATACTGCTTTTGTTTCCATTCGCCTGGAACCGTTTTGATGAACTTTTGCCATGCCCTGCCCGCCGGCAAAGAAAATGAATAGTGAGTCCAGTACTTCAACTTTTCCTTCTTCAACTTGAATGACTAACAAGATCCAGTGGTAACTGCATGCGCATACGTTTGCACGTATAAATTAAGCGGGCATGTGCATAACACACATCAACTACCGTAAACCCTATACACTTATTATCATCTAGCTAGTAAGCAAAAACAAAATTTGTATTACAAGACAGTGTGACTCATCGGAAGTTGTAAGGAAGTAGTATATCTCGATTGCTATTAAGGCGCTTCAAGAACACTAGCATGTTTTTCTCGACGTCGTCTCGATACCATTCATATGTCCATGTCTTTTCATTAATGGTATTTGGGTCAATGAACCCAATGCCGTAGCGTCCAGCCTTTTTCATTTCATACATCTTCATCCTGCATAATACCACAAAAAGAATATAGTGAGGATAATTATAGGTAATGATCAACGAGCACTACAACTGGCTTGAGCCTTCAATTACAGAAAGAAATCACTTACAGACAATAGCAACCGACGATAGATTTGTCGAGTGCATCTTGATTGAATAACTAAAATAGTTCTGTATACTCAACAGACAGAGTTGTCGCATTGAAGTAATGCTCTTCCTTGACTTTCACCATGAGGGACTCTCGATTGGTAGTCTTGGCAATTTTCATGTACCATTGATGTAATTCATACATTCTCATTGAGAGCTTCTTGACCTCCTCAGGCTTGACCATAGGTTCGCCGCGGACATATTTCTGTTTTATGTCCTCCTCACTAAACGTATCCATGTGATCGATCCCTAGGAGTTGATAAATAGTGACACCGAGCTCTGCAGCTTGCCTTCTATGCTCATCGGTTATTACCAGCTGATCGGTGCCGGTACTCGCATGTGTTGGTACAATGAGCGGGGGGATCGATTTCACTGCCTGTTCTCCCAGCTGGGGAATGGTTTTCCTGCTTTTTTGGCAGCTGCTTGGCTCGAGCTCGAGCTCGACTCCTTATTTTGTTGTGCTTGATGTGCCTTCCTGATTTGGCGCTCATAGTCTGAGTCACCTGGCTTGGGAGTTGGTGCTTTAGCCATAGTAATAAAGTGGTCAACAATATGCTCAGGCACTTTCTCCTTTGGCGGCGGTTTCGATCTAAAATGGGCGTCCAATTGGGCCCTCACTTCGGCTTTGTTTTCCTCAGAAGTTAGGTCGTAAGGCCTCTTCGGAAGAGGCGCGAGGCTGCTTGGACCATATTGAAATCGTTTGCCTCCTGTACCTAATCCTGTACCGGTACGCACCGTAGCTGCGGCGGCTCTCTTTCGCTATTGCAGAGGTGGCAGAGACGGCTGACATGGTTGACTTGGAGGAGGAGGAGTGGGCTGACGTAGTGCCGGACTTGGAGCAGGAGGAGTGGCCTGACGCGGTGCCGGACTTGGAGGAGGAGTACTGGCCTGACACGTTGGCGGACTTGAAGGAGAAGGACTCTGCTGAGGTGGTGGCTGATGACTTGGAGGAGCAGGAGTCTGCTGACGCGGTGGCAGACTTCAAGGAGGAGTCGGCTAATGCGGCGGTGTCGGTGGCCTTGGAAAGATGATGCAATCCTTTCTCCGTAGGATGGTACAATGTATGGTCTCTCCCAGTGTGTGCTCCTCGTCACCTCCAGGAATGTCAAGCTCTAGCATCAAATAGTGGTCCACCAGTTCATCAACCATGACACGAGCATAGCCATCTGGAATCGGGTTGCAATGGAAGGTTGCTTCAGGGGGATTTGTATAAGCAATGGTGTCCGCCATCTTCATGGATATGTTCTTCATTTTGAAGTGTAGCTCACCATTATTGTTCAACATGATGTCATCCACAAGGTATATATCCAGCAGTGCCTCGCCCGGGGCGGAACCCACGCTGCTTCTCGGCATGGATGGGACGGTGTTGCCGCTGCCTAGACACCCTTTCTTGGCTAAGTGAGTCGATCTGTTGTTGCTACCGCTGGAATTGGAGTGCCAACTATGCATGCACTGATTCTAGGCCTTTAAGGCGTTCTACTTCCAGCTTCCTCTGCTCCTCCTCCTCCTCCACCTCCCTCTTCTTCTCCTCCCCCATCTTCCTTCTCGCATGGCTTCTGTTGTCATCGTTCCAGTCCGCAAACCCCTCATACCACGGAACAACGCCTTTGCCTCGTGTTCTTCCCGGGTGTTCAGGATTTCCCAGGGCACGCGTAAGCTCGTCGTTCTCTTTGTTGGGCATGAACACCCCCGTTCGAGCCTCACTATTAATGGCATATTTTCTAATCTTTCTAATCTTCAGGCGCATTTTCTCCATCTTGATCTTGTGACCATCGACGACATCGGCAACATGCAACTCCAATTCCATATTCTCCCCCTCAATTCTTTTCAATTTTTCTTTCAAATACTCGTTTTCTCGTTCAACTAAATTTAACCTCTAAACAATAGGGTTAGATGGAATTTCTGGTTCACATACCTCCTATATAAAAATATCTATGTCAACTTGCTGGGCATAATTTGTCATAAACATGAAATACAACAAATAGTTATAAAAGAGAATATACCACATCCGAATCATAACCCGGACAAGGGCCGACAGGGACGGATATCAAAACCATGGCACTATGTATAACAAACAACGTATGGGTAAGATAATTATACGAGTAACTATATATCTAAATCACACAAACATGATTTTTTATATATAAAGAAGATAAGAACAAGAGGCTCACCACAAGGTGGTGCCGGTGACGGGACGGTGCGGGCGACCGATGGTGGTTACGACGGAGACGGGAAGGCACTAAGTAAACCACACCTACATATGCAAACTAAGAGTTATTTTGACCTCATATTGCATATAAATAAAATACTACCACATATAATTTCTCCCAAAATAAAACCCACAAATCACTATACTTATAGAGCATTGCAAGAGCTAATCTAGCAATGAGAGATGAAAGGTCAAAGTTGCTAACCTTTGTGATCACTTGGATGGATGGGGTGCCTTAAAATCTTCACAAATTTTGGAAAAAATGGAGTGTGAGCTCGAGAGGAATAGGAAGAAAATAGAGGAGAGGGGAAAGGGGAAGAACAGAGCGCTCGGGCTCGACGAAGGGGTTTATATAGGATGACCTTTAGTACCGGTTGGTTATACGAAACAGGACTAAAGGTGCATCCCTAGTCCCGGTTCATATAACCAACCGGTACTAAAGGTGCTGGTGGGGCCCCAGCCTGACACAAGCCTGCCACCATGTCTTTAGTACCGGTTCGTGGCACGAACCAGTACTAAAGGTTCGCCACAAACCGGCACTAATGATCGCCGCCAGGCTAGCCGTTGGAACCGGCACTAATGGTCACATTAGTGTCGGTTCAGCTACAAACCGAGACTAATGTGCTTCACATTAGGCCCTTTTTCTACTAGTGATGATATGTGGAATGTGGTGCAGAATGGATTCACCGTTGAAGTACCCCAGGTCCCCACTTACCTCGAGAAGAAACTCATTCAGATGGACGCTCAAGCTAAAGATGAAATTGGTGGCCATCTCTCTCGTGCTCAATTTCTTCGCTATCGACAGTGTGAAACTGCAAAGGAACTGTGGGACATTCTCGAAAAAATAAATGAGGGTGTTTCAACTCAGAAATAAGCTCGCATTGATACTCTTCACGCGAAGTTCAATCAGTTCAAGCGGATCAAAAATGAAAGTTGTCAGCAACCTTCGATCGTCTGGGTGACATTGCAAATGGGCTGCAAGGCCTCGGCACCAAAGACATCACTGATCACGAAGTTGTGAAGAAACTGCCTCAATCTCTTGACAGCTCATTCGACAGTCTAGTTCTGATCATTAGGGAATGATTTGATTTCAAAGTTCTTGACTCTGCTGATATCATGGAAAGGCTAAACACACAGGAGGAACAAGAAGAAGAAAAGAGAGAGAGATCTATGGCTCAAGTCACCGCAAAAGTCATGCTCTCAAGGCTGTGGCTGATTCCTCCTTAGAAGGAAATGCCGAAGAAGATTCAGATGACCCAGAAAGGATTGGCAAAGATCTCGCATTAATCAGGAAAATATTCCAGCGCCTTAACAGGAAGAACCAGTTCTAGAAGAAAGGACCAAGGAATTCCGGTGGTTCAAAATCTTCATCGAAACCTACTGGAAATTACACTTTCTTGAAGTGCAAAAAGCCAGGACATTTCATTTCGGACTGCCCTCTTTGGGAAGTTGAAATCTGTGCCAGGGGAAGATATGATTCAGGAAACAACCATGGCAAAGGCAAGAGCAATAACTACGACTCCGATGATGAGAAGAAAACCAAGAAGTTCTTCAAAAGAAGGACGGCTCCGCCTCCAAGTCTTTTTCATGATCTTCCTCTAGGAATCCCTCCAAGTTCTCCTCCAACTGCAAGAATACCCCTATTACCACCACACTCTCATGCAATGACAAGTGAATAAACACTTATCTTGAGAATAACACATCTAGCATGGAAAAATATTGGCCACCCCATGCCGCTTCGTGAGTGGTACGGGCACACAAAAAGGAAATTCATTTTGAAAATTAGAGTTGGCACATACAAATTTACTTAGAACGGCACAAAAATACCACTTATAGGTAGGTATGGTGGACTCATATGGCAAAACTGGGTTGTAGGACTTTGGATGCACAAGTAGTATTTCTACTTAGTACAAGTGGAGGCTAGCAAATGGATTGAGAAGCAACCAACCAAGAAACGAAAATTCTCACAAAGAAGCATTAAGCATAACTAACACCGAATAATGCACCACAAGTAGGATGTAATTTCATTGCATAACTATTGACTTTCGTGCTTGCATACGGAATCACAAACCTTAACACCAATATTCTTACTAAAGCATAATTACTCACCAACAAGACTCATATATTACTATCATCATATCTCAAAACTATTACAAAGAATCAAGTTTATATTTTCCAATGATCTTCATGAAAGTTTTTATTATATTCCTCTAGAATATCTATCACTTTGGAACTAATTTCATATATTGTAATTTCTTTTGACAAGCTCCAACAAATTTAAGTGAAGAACATGAGCATGACATTTTCATCTCTCAAAATAATATAAGTGAAGCATGAGACAATTTCTTCAAAAACTTACTAAATCTCAAATAAATCTAAGTGAAGCATGAGAGTATTTCTTCAAAAAAAATTAAAGCACACCGTGCTCAAAAAGATAAGTGAAGCATTAGAGCAATTCCACAGGTGAAAAAAATTTAAGTGAAGCACAAAGAGCAATTCTAACAAATCATAGCATAATTTGGGCTCTCTCAAATAGGTGTATCCAGCAAGGATAAATAATACGAACTAAAAAGCAAAACAAGCAAAGACTCATATAATACAAGACGCTCCAAGCAAACTCATGGTATGTGACGAACAAAAATATAGCTCCAAGTAAAATTACCGATGGTTGTTAGAAGAAAGAGGCGATGCCTTCTAGGGCATCCCCAAGCTTAGTTTCTTGGTTCTCCTTGAATATTAACTTGGGGTGCCATGGGCATCCCCAAGCTTAAGATCTTTTCACTCCTTATTCCTTCATCCATCGGGTCTCACCCAAAACTTGAAAACTTCAATCACACAAAACTTAATAAAACCTTTGTGAGATCCGTTAATATAATAAAGCAAATCACCACTCTAAGTGTTGTTGCAAACCTATTCATATTTTATTATCGGGTTATACCTACTCTATCCAAACTTTACCATGGCTTATTCCCCTCGATACAATCCATAGATTCATCAAAGTAATCACACAATGCAACGAAAATAGAATCTGTCAAAAACTGAATAGTATGTAGTAATCTGGACTTTGCCCATACTTCTGTAACTCCAATAATTCAGAAACATTAGTACAATGTAGGCAATTTGTATATAAATCATGTGTAAAAAATTCAGAATTTTACCACGCCGTGATATTCAACAATTTTGCTACTGGGTGCAAAAGTTTCTGTTTTTCAACAATATCAAATCAATTATCACCCAACTTGATCCTAGAGGCACTACTTGGTACAAACACTAACTAAAACATAAAAACACAATCATAACAATAGCATAATTGTGCAAGAACAGAAAGAAAACAGCAAAAATAAATTTTATTCATTGGGTTGCCTCCCTCTAGCTAGGCATAATCCATAAATTCAAGTATTGTCATCTTTGGTTTCCAACTCCTCAATTACACAACTAGAGTTCTTCAAAGATTTAGCATGCATATTTTTAATAATAATAATACATCTAGGAATAAGATTGAAGAATTCATTCTTGCAAGAAGGGCCTTCTACCACTTCAACGAAATTGAGGTGAATACTAATCATTTTAAGATCTTCATTGTTGCTATTAGAAGTGGCACCCTTGTTCTTAGTAACTTGTGTAGGCTTGCAGATCTTTGTAGGAGTTTTTCAATAGTTTTAACAGAGGAAAAGGCCGAGCTTAAGTTACTAAAATTTTCTTCCAATTATCAATCCGAGAGGAACTTTCTTCTATTATTGCATTAACTAGGGCTTCCTCTTCCCTTAATAATTTAAGAGCATCTCCCGCTTTTGACCCAATTTTATTAGCAAGATTTTGCATCTTCTTATCCAAATTTTCAATATGTTCTTCGGTAATCATCTTATTTTCAATAGCATCTAGCATTTGCATAACATGCTTGAGAGTTAAGATTGTTTCATTAATAATGATAGGTGGTGCTGTAAGAACTTTTTTGATACTTTAATTTAATACATACAGTAGGAGCCTCTCCTACTGTTTCAGGTGTCAAAAAAATGATAGGTGGTGCACCCACTAGATCTCCCATAGCATTAAAAGCATCCAAAGATGGACACATCAAGAAATTCCCACCGGTAATCGTATCAAGGATGAATCTACAGCAAGTGGTGATGTCCACATAAAAACCGCAAAGAAGAACACCGGTAGATTGCTTATGAGCCAATTTATTATGAGCATTGGAAATCCTATACCAAGCATCTTTAAGATTCTCCCCTCCCCTTTGCTTAAAATTGAGAACTTCATTCTCGGGGTTGCATGCAATAGAGAAAGAACTAGCCATACTAACAAGGTGGGCAAGCAAGATCACAAGAAAACAGGAGATCTAAGGAGAAAAAGGTGAACGAAAAGGAAGGTGAATAAAAAGGCAATTTTTGTGAAGTGGGGGAGATGAAAATGCGAGGCAAATGGCAAATAATGTAAATTGCAAGGAGATGATATTTGTGATTAGGAACCTGATAGATGGTGATGATGTCTCCCCGGCAACGACGCCAGAAATTCCTTTGTCGTGGCTTACACTGCGTCGGTATTTCCCCAAAGAGGAAGGCATGATGCAACACATCTACGGTAAGTATTTCCCTCAGTTATGAAACCAATTTTATCAATCTAGTAGGAGAACCAAGCGACACTATGTAAACGGCACATGGACACAAAGAACAAATACTTGCAACTCGACGCATAAGAGGGGTTGTCAATCCCTCCTCGGTAAAAAGATAAATTAAATTGTATGAGATTGCATAAATAGATCTGAATAAATCATGACATAAAATAAGTAAATAAAAAGTGCAGGAAGGTATTTTTGGGTTTTGGAACAATAGATATTAAAACAATATGGTAAAAGATAGACCCGGGGGCCATAGATTTCACTAGTGGCTTCTCCTGAGAAATAACATACGGTGAGTAAACAAATTACTATTGGGCAATTGATAAAATAACAAATAATTATGATGAAATCCAAGGAAATGGTCATGAATATAGGCATCATGTCCAAGATTAGTAGACCGACCCCTGCCTGTATCTACTATTATTACTCCACACATCGACCGCTATCCAGCATGCATCTAGTGTATTAAGTTCATGGGAAAACTAAGTAATGCAATAAGAATGATGACATGATGTAGAAAAGATCTATTCATGTAGGAATAGACCCCATATTTTTTATCCTTAATAGCAATGATCAATACGTGCCTCGCTACCCCTTCTGTCACTGTGTGAGGACACCGCAAGATCGAACCCATCACAAAGCACCAATTCCCATTGCAAGAAAAATCAATCTAGTTGGCCAAACCAAAACAAAGTTTCGGAGAAGAAATACAATGCTACAAATAATCATGCATATAAGAGATCAAAGAACACTCTAATAATATTCATGGATATAGATCTGATCATAAACTTGAACTTCATCAGATCCCAACAAACACACCACAAAAAAACATTACATCAAATAGATCTCCAAGAACAACGAGGAGAACATTGTATTGAGAATCAAAAAAAGAGAGAAGAAGCCATCTAGCTACTTCTTAGAGACTCATGATCAGATCTATGGTGAACTACTCATGAGTATTATGAACCCCTCCGTGATAGTGTTCCCCTCCGGCAAAGTGTCGGAATAGGGCTCTAGATTGGATCTCATGGTTCTAGAACTTGCAGCGGTTGGAATTGGGTTTTGTTGACTCCCTTAGGGTTTCTGGAATATTGGGGTATTTATAAAGCTGAGTGGTGGTGCAACGGAGCTCCATGGGCCCCACCACCCATAAGGGTGCGCCTGGGCCTCCTGACACACCATGGTGGGATGTGGGCCCCAAGGGCCTTCCCTCGTCCACTTCCTTGGCTCCAACTTGTCTTCTAATCCAAAAAAAATCTCCAAAAAGTTTTGCTGCGTTTGGACTCCATTTGGTACTAATATTCTATGAAGTAAAAAGGAAGCAAAAAAACAACAACTGGCACTGGGCGCTATGTCAATAGATTAGTACCAAAAAATGATATAAATTTTCTATAAAATGATTGTAAAACATTCAAGAATGATAATATAACAGCATGGAACAAAAAAAATATAGATACGTTGGAGGCGTATCAGATGACCATGCTAAACTGATCAAAATTGCTAATATACAAAGAAAATCTCTTGAGAAAATTGAGAAAACCCTTAGGAAATATGAAGGGTTTTTGGTTGAGGATATGGAGAAAAATCAGTCATTGACAGAAGAGCATTCTGCTCTCAAGTCACGAATGGTAGAACTATCAAGTCGTCATGATTTTCTCTCGGTCGACCACGAAAGATTGACTTATAATTACCTTAAAAGGAAACAGGAACTTGATTCGCTGAGAGAGGCTCATGATGACTTGACCAGAGAAAATTCTCTTCTCACCCAACAACTCAAAGAGAAACTTGAAGTGTTTATACCACCTTGCTTAAAATGCCTTGAACGCTACAATGCTGAATCAAATGCTGAATCTTCTGTGATTACTAACCCCTCTGTCGAGGAAATGGTTTTGTGTATGATGAGAATGCTAGGTTGAAGGATCTTATTCAGACAGGAATGTTCAAGTCTCTCAAAGGGCATCAAACCCTTCGTGATGTTCTAAAGAAATCCATTCTTGAAATAAATATCAAGAAATAAGGTATTTGTTTTGAAAGGAAACTGAATGAAAATGGCTCCTACTTGGAACCTGGTCAATATCCTCGCACTATGTGGGTGCCTGCCAAGAGCAAAACGCTCGATCCAGCTTTACTTTCGGGATATGACTCTCCTATCCCTCAATACTGTTATGATGATTCTCTGTACAACTATAAGCTGTTCAAAAATCAACATTGTGAGGCTATTGCTCGCTATGTTGGACAAAACAGCAGGAATGCCCCCCCCCAAGAAAGCTATCTGGGTGCCCAGGAAAACTATCGAAGCGCCTATTACTCCATTACTAACCATGCAAGCAGAAAATGCTCGTTACTTTCTTAAAAATGTTCGACAGAATGAGTACATGCATACCTCATTCAACCACTGTACTCATTCGTCTAGAATGAATTTCAATGCTTATTCCTTTGAGTATTCTCATACTTCTTTGAGTAACAATTATGGTTATCGAAAGAAATAATATGCTTCTCGCTCTCTTGTTTCGAAGCCACCTAAAAAGGTGTGGGTGGTTAAGAAAGCCTAATTCCTCTGCAGGACTATGTCTCCGAGTGTACCGAATGGATAACGGATAGTGGATGCACTAGTCATATGACCGGAGACAAGTCTTTGTTTGTCGACCCCAACTTAATTGCTTCATCTCAGAAGTATATTACTTTTGGCGACAACAATAGAGGAAAGGTAATTGGTTTAGGTAAAATTGATATATCGAAAGACAAGACCATTGATGATGTTTTACTTGTTCAGTCTCTTGGATTCAATCTCATGTCAGTTGGCAAGCTTTGTGATCTAGGCATGCTAGTTCTATTTTCTATATCCAAATGCATCGTCTTTATGGCCTCTAACAATTCCTTCGTCTTCGAGGGAAATAGAAAATGTGATATATATATATATTGTGGATTTCTCTAAGGGTCCCTTAGTCCAAACTTGTTTGCATGCAAAAGCAACCGAGGGTTGGCTATGGCACCGAGGACTTGGTCATGCAGGTATGAGAAATTTGCATACTCTCATTAAGAAAAATCATCCCTGTGGCATTCCCGATGTAAAATTCGACAAGGATCATCTATGTGGTGCGTGTGAGGCCGGTAAATTGGCTAATAAGCATCATTCATCAAAAACAATCATGACCACAACAAGACCTCTGGAAATTCTTCATATGGATTTATTCAGACCTCAAAACTATGCAAGTTTTAGAGGTAGTCATTATGGTCTGGTTATTGTTGATGATTTCTCTCGCTACACTTGGGTACTCTTTCTCGAAGACAAAACCTACACCCAAGCAATCTTCAAAAGATTCACCAAGAAGGCCCAAAATGAACATGATGTGCGAATTAAGCATGTTAGAAGCGACAATGGTACTGAGTTCAAAAATACTCATATTGAAAATTTTCTCGACGAAAATGGTATAACAAATGAGTTCTCTACCACATACACTCCCCAGCAGAATGGAGTTGTTGAGCGAAAGAATAGAACTCTCATCAAGATGGCAGTAACAATGCTTGGTGAGTATAAAACTCCTATTCGCTTCTGGGCTAATGCTATTAACGCTACTTGTCATGTTGTGAATCGTGTTTATCTTCACAAATTCCTTAAGAAAACTTCATATGAGCTCATCACTGGCAAGACACCAAAATTTTCTTATTTACGTGTTTTACATGCACCTTGCTATATTCGTGACATGAATCATAATTCCAAGTTTGCACCTAAGGCACATGAAGGTTTTCTTCTTGGTTATGCCTCAAACTCGCATACTTATCGTGTCTATAACTCTCACCATGGGAAAGTTATGGAAATGGTAAATGTGCGGTTTGATGAATCTAACGGCTCCCAAAAGGAGCACCTGCCCTATGTGATAGATGGACCGCCAATTTCGAATGCTATTCAACAAATGGCCATTGGGAGCGTCAGGCCAGTTGAAGGAAATGTACCTGACTCTTCAGATGATGATGCCCCCATGACTCGAAGCAGAACGTGCCAAGCCACTGCTGAAGAAAATGCCACTCCGAACACAAATGGCAACCAGAATGCAAATGCCAATCTCAATGGCACTCCCGATGCAAAAGGCGACACAAATGCTCATCCTAATGCTGATGCTGAGGAAAATGAAAATGATCATCAAGTTGACAATCCTCACCCAGGAGTGGCTAATCAAGTTGACTCTGCATTAATTCTCGAAGATCTTGAGAATCCATGTTATTGACCCACCAATCGTTCTCGTACTCGTTTGGCTAAGTACTGTGGTAGTTTCTCCTTTGTCTCATTAACAGAACCTACAAAGTATGAGGAAGCCATGAATGATCCTGATTGGATGAATGCCATGCAAGAAGAGTTGGTGCAATTCGAATAGAACGGTGTATGGGAATTGGTTGACAAACCAAATCTTGAGAAGCACAATATCATCGGCTCAAAATGGATATTCTGGAATAAGCAAGATGAGAATGGCATTCTTATTAGTCATGTCAGTATTGAAGATAATCTCGCTGACATCTTCACCAAGCCTCTCGGTGAGAAAAGATTATGTGTGTTACGGTATGATCTAAATATCCTAGATTCTGCAAACGTGTAGTAAGCTGGACTCGGCACCCATACCATCACTTCCACATTGTCGGTGCAACAAACCCCAGGCATATGTTTCCTATACAGTACACAGGCTCAACAGCAAGGTTGCAACATCCAACACAAGACCAAGCCAGAGAGAAAGCTCTTTGAGGAATCAAAGGGCGGATCAAGAAGACCAAGTCAAGCTAAAGGAGCAAGATACCACTAAGGAAAAAACTCCCTCGCCGGGTAGGTGAACTTAGCGGGGTCGAGGTTGCCCCGAAGACAAGACTCAAGACCACCCTGGCAAGCTTGTCGGGAACGCCGAGGGTGGATTAACCCGCCAAAGCTCCACCGCTCCACCTCACAGCGTTACCGATCGGGGCGGTGTCGAGCCCCCAAGTGACTAAGTGGCTGTTATTTGGCACGTGGCAGCCACTTCCAAAGGAAATCACCTCCAAATGACACCCGTCTAGGGACGTGTCATGCAGGCAGGCGAGAAGGTGGCGGAATGGCATGGCAAGGCTTGTCGGGCTCCTCCATGATGTGACACTAAGCGGTGCATTTAATGCACCTTGTCTTGTCTGCAGAGTTAGGTATGATAGCACTACTTGCTATCTAATCAGTACGTAATGACTGATTTTCCATTGTGGTGACCCCTCAACCTATAAAAGGAGGGTCGCGGCAACCTTAGTAAGGATTCAGACCCTTGTACACTCATACGCGCATAGCTGCTCTCATCCCGAGGCAACCTTGTCGGGTAAGAGTGTTGCATCTCCACTCCGGTCCTCTCATCAATCCACCAAAGCAGGACTAGGGTTTTACGCCTCGCCGGCGTGATGACCCACAAGTATATGGGATCAATTGTAGCTCTTTTCGATAAGTAAGAATGTCAAACCCAGCAAGGAGCAGAAGGAACTGACAAGTGGTTTTCAGCAAGGTAATGTCTACAAGTACTGAAATTGTAAGCAACAGAGTAGTTTGATATCAAGATAATTTGTAACGAGCAAGTAACGATGATAGTAGCAAAAGTGCAGCAAGGTAGCCCAATCCTTTTGAGGCGAAGGACATGCCAAAATGGTCTCTTATGATAAGCAAATCATTCTTGAGGGTACATGGAAATCTCATCTAGTCACTTTAACCATGTTGGTTCGATTTGTCTTTGCTACTTTGATAATGTGATATGTGGGTGGACCGGTGCTTAGGTGTTGTACTTACTTGAATAAACCTCATACTTATGATTAACCCTCCTGCAAGCATCCGCAACTACGAGAAAATTATTAAGAATAAATTCTAACCATAGGATTAAACTTTTAGATCCAATCGGTCCCCTACGAAATAGCGCATAAACTGGGGTTTAAGCTTCTATCACTCTCGCAAACCATAATATAATTGCTACTCCACAATGCATTCCCTTAGGCCCAAATATGGCGAAGTGTCATGTAGTCGACGTTCACATGACAATAATAAGGGAATCACAACATACATACTATCAAAATATCCAACACATATCAAGTTCACATGATTACTTGCCACATGATTTCTCCTGTGACCTCAAGAACAAAAGTAACTACTCACAAATGATAATCATGCTCAAGACCAGAGGGGTATTAAATAGAATATTGGATCTGAACATATAATCTTCCACCAAATAAACCATATAGTAATCAACTACAAAATGTAATCAACACTCTAGTCACCCACAAGCACCAATCTATAGTTCCGGTAACAAGATTGAACACAAGAGATGAACTAGGGTTTGAGATGAGATGGTGATGTTGAATATGTTGATGGAGATTGCCCTCCCCAAGATGGGAGAGTTGTTGGTGATGATGATGACGATGATTTCCCCCTCCGGGAGGGAAGTTCCCCCGGCGGAATCGCTTCGCCGGAGGGCAAAAGTGCTCCTTCCCAAGTTCCGCCTCGAGACGGCGGCGCTCCGTCCCGAAAGTCCCGTCCTTATGTTTTCTAGGTCAAAATGACATATATACAAGAATATGGGCACCGGAGGTGGGCCTGGGTGAGCACAACCCACCAGGGCACGCCTGGGCTCCCTGGCGCTCCCAGGTGGGTTGTGCCCACCTGGCGGGCCTCCTCTGGTACTTATTTGCTCCAATATTTATCCTATATTCCATAAAAATTCTCCGGGAAGTTTCATCCTATTTGGAGTTCTGCAGGATAGGTAGCTTGATGTAGCTTTTCCAGGTCCAGATTTCTAGCTGCCGGAATTCTCCCTCTTTTGTGTGTAGCTTGCAAATTATGAGAGAAAAGGCATTAGAATTACTCCAAAAAGCATTAATATGCATTAAAACATCATAAATAATAGTAGGAAAACATGATGCAAAATGGACGTATCAACTCCCCCAAGCTTAGACCTTGCTTGTCCTCAAGCAAAAACCGAAATCAAAAAACATGTCCACATGCTTAGAGAGAGAGAGAGAGAGAGAGGTGTCGATAAAAACAAAATACGGACATAGAAGCATCTTGTTCATTATTATAACAGCAACACACTTAAACATATGACTCTTATCATAGAACTTTTATCATAGACTTCTCATGAATAAGTGACAATTCATCACACTATTAAAGTATAAAGCAAAAACCCTATTAGAAACCAACAAACTATGTTCTCAGTCAACTTTGCAACTACAATTCATCATCTTTTCAGGAAGGGTCATGTATCAGAGCCTTTAGGAAAGTCCACATACTCAACCATCATATAGTCTTCTATAATTGCTAACACTCACCGCATACACATGAGCAAAACGTTTCAACCGGACACATAGAAAGATAGGGACTTATAGTTTCGCCTCCCAACGTATCCACCTCAAGGGTGACGTCAACAATAATAACGCATGCTACCCATATTAAACTAGACATATGTGCCTAGATCTTTCCTCACCGCATGATGCTTGCCAAAGGAGAAAAATAAAAAGGAATAGAGAGAAAACTTTGACTCTTTGCATAAAAGTAAATACATAAAAGTAAAAGATAGGCCCTTCGCAGAGGGAAGAATAGGTTGCCATGCGCTTATTTGTTTGTACACTCAACCCCTTAGTGCAAAAGAACGTCACATTGTATTGCCCCTTGTGATGGCGACCTTTATTATGAAGTCTATCGCTTTTATTCTTCACCATCACAAGTTCATACAATGCTCAATTTTCTCTTACATTAAATGATCTCACATTTTTAGAAGCAATTTTTATTGCCTTATTGCACCGATGACAACTTACTTGAGGGATCTTGCTCAATCCCTAGGTAGGTATGGTGGACTCTTGAAAATAAGATTTGGGTTTAAGGTTTTTTGGATGCACAGGTAGTATCTGTACTTAGTGCCGAATTTTTGGCTAGCAAAGATAAGGGGGAAGCACCACATGTTAAAGGATCTATGACAATTTGACTTCTATGTGAATATGAACAAACATAAATCTTTAAGTTGTCTTCCTTGTCCAACGTCAACAATTTTGGCATATAATATTTTGATGGGGGCTGACAATCACAAAAGATTTCTAGGATAGTGTATTTATATGTGAATCTTCTCTTCCCTTATTAATTCTTTCATGAGTTGCATCATTGACTAATGCTATGTTTGTCAATCTCTAATAAGATTTCCTACTTATACTTTTCCTTATGTGGTGTAATCACCTACCATAAGATTAGTATATGATCTTCTTGATTTATTTCCTTTCTTTTTCTTTTAATTCCTTCCTTTTCATTGCAACAATAAAGTAAAGAAAGCAAAAACACAAACTAAACTTTATTATATATCTCGCACACGATTACAAAGATAGATCACTAAGCAAACTCTCGAAAAGAAAGAATCAAACTAAACTTGTATTCATCTAAAGCAAAAGATCAAACTAAAATAAGTAAAGGCAAAAGCTAGTGGGGATGATGCGATACCGAGGCACGTCCCCCAAGCTTGGCGGAAGCCAAGGGGAGTGACTGATGTCTACTACACAACCTTCTTCTTGTAGACGTTGTTGGGCCTCCAAGTGCAGAGGTTTGTAGGACAGTAGCAAATTTCCCTCAAGTGGATGACCTAAGGTTTATCAATCCGTAGGAGGCGTACGATGAAGATGGTCTCTCTCAAGCAACCCTGCAACCAAATAACAAAGAGTCTCTTGTGTCCCCAACACACCCAATACAATGGTAAATTGTATAGGTGCACTAGTTCGGTGAAGAGATGGTGATACAAGTGGTATATGGATAGTAGATAAAGGTATTTGTAATCTGAAATTATAAAAACAGCAAGGTAACTAATGATAAAAGTGAGCATAAACGGTATTGCAATGATAATAAACAAGGCCTAGGGTTCATACTTTCACTAGTGTAAGTTCCCTCAACAATACTAACATAATTGGATCACATAACTATCCCTCAACATGAAACAAAGAGTCACTCCAAAGTCACTAATAGCGGAGAACGAACGAAGAGATTGTGGTAGGGTACGAAACCACCTCAAAGTTATTCTTTCCAATCAATCCGTTGGGCTATTCCTATAAGTGTCACAAACAACCCTAGAGTTCATACTAGAATAACACCTAAAGACACAAATCAACCAAAACCCTAATGTCACCTAGATACTCCAATGTCACCTCAAGTATCCGTGGGTATGATTATACGATATGCATCACACAATCTCAGATTCATCTATTCAACCAACACATAGAACCTCAAAGAGTGCCCCAAAGTTTCTACCGGAGAATCACGACGAAAACGTGTGCCAACCCCTATGCATAGGCTCATGGGCGAAACCCGCAAGTTGATCACCAAAACATACATCAAGTGAATCATGTGATATCCCATTGTCACCATAGATACGCACGGCAAGACATACATCAAGTGTTCTCAAATCTTTAAAGACTCAATCCGATAAGATAACTTCAAACAGGAAAATCGATCCATTACAAGAGAGTAGAGGGGGGAAGAAACATCATAGGATCCAAATATAATAGCAAAGCTCGCGATACATCAAGATCGTATCACCTCAAGAACACGAGAGAGAGAGAGACCAAACACATAGCTACTGGTACATACCCTCAGCCCCGAGGGAGAACTATTCCCTCCTCATCATGGAGAGCACCGGGATGATGAAGATGGCCACCGGAGAGGGATTGCCCCCTCCGGCAGGGTGCCGGAACGGGTCTAGATTGGCTTTCAGTGGCTACGGAGGCTTCTGGTGGCGGAACTCCCGATCTATTGTGCTCTCGGATGTTTTTAGGGTATATGGAGATATATAGGCGGAAGAAGTACGTCAGGGGGCCACGAGGGGCCCACGAGGGTGGAGGGCGTGCCCAGGGGGGTGGGCGCGCCCCCCTTCCTCGTGGCCTCCTCGAAGCTTTCCTTACGTGGATTCCAAGTCTCCCGGGTTACTTTCCTTCCAAAAATAAGTTCCATGAAGTTTCAGGTCAATTGGACCTCGTTTGATTTTCCTTTTCTGCGATACTCTAAAACAAGGAAGAAACAGAAACTGTTACTGGGCTCTGGGTTAATAGGTTAGTCCCAAAAATAATATAAAAGTGTATAATAAAGCCCATAAACATCCAAAGTTGATAATATAATAGCATGGAACAATAAAAAATTATAGATACATTGGAGACGTATCAGTAACCATATCGGATACTCAATTTTCTTTTGGTGATGAAGAAGGTATCTTGTCCTCAGGTTTCCATGGTATAGGTCCACCATCATAAGAGGAAGAGTGAGTCTCACGGGTCCTGCAACCGGCAGCCAAACTCATACCTTTAAACCTTGTCTCATATTCAAAGACTTGGTTTTGGAGATCATAAATCTCGCTTTGGAGGAAGTTGATTTGCTCGTTGAGGGTGAAGACGATGTCCTTCATGGGCTTGCCATCCACCTTGAGATCACGGGAAAGGTCCATGATCATGAGGTGATTGGCATTGAGTCCACGCTCCACCATCCCCTTACAGCGGAACATATCTTGTTCCATAGCTTCAAGCCTGGCCTCCACGGTTCCCGTCCCATTGGGACACGACACATCTTGGAGGTGAAGCACCCCCTCATGCATCTAGATGACCTGGGGGTGCTGCACCACTTCCCGCAAATATGGGTTGATGACGTTCTTGAAGAACTTGTCCCTGGAGGAGCTTGAAGAGGCCATGGTACATGGGATCTGACAGGAAATAGCAAGGAAAAGAAAACAAAGGATTTCTCCATGATACGATGGTCAAAAGGTTCAGGGGGCATATAAAGATTTCTTATCTTGGGAAACAAGCAAACTGTAGAAAAACGGAGTACGGAAGGTACCCTAGGTGGGCACAACCAACCTGGGCGCGCCTGTCTTGTGCCCACGGGGGTACGCTTCCTGGAAGTTTCTTATTTTCCTAATTTTCTAAATATTCCAAAACTGACAAAAAAAATATTTTTGCGGATTTTTCGGAGTCTGTTTACTTACCGTATCACGTACCTCCTTATTTTCACGATTCTGGAGTGTTCCATAAGGACTCTTTTATGTGTTCTTCTGGTGTCAAAGTTTGGATAATATTACTTTCAACATTAATGGGCGTACTGAGATATAATGTTTTATTCGCTACCCGTTAACAACCTTCGGTTTAGTACCTTCGGCATTAATAATTTTGTTGGTTCCAAACCGATAAACCTCCTCGATAGCATAGGGTCCTTCCCAATTGAGAGGAGTTTTCTGGCAAAGAATCTGAAACGAGAGTTGTACAAAAGAACATATTCTCCAACTTTAAACTCACACTTTTCGATTCTCTTATCATGCCATCTTTTGACTTTCTCTTTAAACAACTTGGTGTTTCCATAAGCTTGGGTTCTCGATTCATCTAATGAGCTAATATCAAATAACCTCTTTTCACCGGCAAGATTGAAATCATAGTTGAGTTCTTTGATTGCCCAGTATGCTTTATCTTCTAACTCAAGAGGCAAATGACAAGCTTTTCCATAAACCATTTTATAAAGAGACATATCCATAGGATTTTTATACGCTATTCTATAAGCCCAAAGTGCATCATCTAATTTCTTAGACTAGTTCTTCCGGGACCTATTGACAGTCTTTTGCAGAATTAATTTTATTTCTCTATTACTAAGTTTAACTTGACCACTAGACCGAGGATTATAAGGTGATGCAATTCTATGGTAAACATCATACTTGGCAAGCATTTTATAGAAGGCAGCATGAATAAAGTGTGAAGCACCATCAGTTATTAAATACCTAGGGACTCCAAACCTTGGGAAAATAACTTCCTTAAGCATTTTAATAGAGGTGTTGTGATCAGCACTACTGGTTGGAATAGCTTCTACCCATTTAGTAACATAAGCAACAACAACCAAAATATGTTGATACCCATTAGAGGAAGGAAAAGGTCCCATGTAATCAAATCCCCAAACATCAAATGGTTCCACAGCAAGTGAATAATTCATAGGAATTTCTTGACGCTTACTGATATTACACATTCTTTGACATTCATCACAAGATAAGACGAACTTACGGGCATCCTTGAAGAGAGTAGGCCAATAAAATCCATATTGCAATACCTTATGAGTAGTTCTATCTCCAGCATGATGTCCTCCATATGCTTCAAAGTGACTTTTCCATAGGATTTGTCCGTGTTCGTGCTCAGGTAGACAACATCTAATAATACCATCTACTCCTTCTTTATAAAGATGTGGATCATCCCAAAAGTAGTGTCTTAAATCATAGAAGAATTGTTTTCTTTGGTTGGTATGTGAAACTAGATGGTAAATATTTAGCAACAATATAATTAGCATAGTCAGCATACCAAGGAGTATTCTGAGCAACATTTATTGTAGGTAAATGCTCATTAGGAAAACTATCATCAATAGGTAGTGGGTCATCAAGCACATTTTCAAGCCTAGACAAATTATCAGCTACTAGGTTCTCAGCTCCTTTCCTATCAATGATATGTAAATCGAATTCTTGTAGCAAGAGAACCCATCGAATAAGTCTAGGTTTAGCATCTATCTTTTCCATAAGATATTTAATAGTAGCATGGTCGGTGTGAACAATTACTTTTGAATCAACAATGTAAGATCTAAATTTATCACAGGCAAACACCTCTGCTAAGAATTATTTTTCTGTAGTTGCATAATTTCGTTGAGCACTGTCTAGAGTTTTACTAGCATAATGAATAACATTCAGTTTCTTATCAACTCTTTGTCCTAGAACAGCACCAATAGCATAATCACTAGCATCAGACAATTTCAAAAGGCAAGTTCCGATCAGGTGGTTGAACAATATGTGCAGAAATTAAGGCTTTCTTGAGTGTTTCGAAGGCTTCTAAACAATCATCATCAAAAACAAAGGAACATCCTTTTGCAAAAGATTCGTAAGAGGCCTAGATATTTTAGAGAAGTCTTTGATAAATCTCCTATAGAAACCAACATGACCTAGGAAACTACGAATACCTTTGATATCTTTAGGACATGGCATTTTCTCAATTGCATCAACCTTAGCTTTGTCCACTTCAATACCTCTTTCAGAAATTTTATGACCCAAGACAATGCCTTCATTAACCATAAAGTGGCACTTCTCCCAATTCAAGACAAGTTTGTTTGTTCACATCTCTACAAAACTCGATCAAGATTGCTTAAACAATCATCAAAAGACTTCCCATAAACAGAGAAGTCATCCATGAAAACCTCAACAATCTTTTCACAAAAGTGGAGAATATAGTAGTCATACATGTTTGAAAGGTAGCAGGTGCATTGCAAAAACCAAAAGGCATACATCTATAAGCATAAGTTCCAAAGGGACAAGTAAAAGTGGTCTTTTCTTGATCAGTTTGGGAAACAGGTATTTGCGAAAAACCAGAATATCCATCAAGGAAGAAAAAATGTGTGTGCTTAGATAATCTTTCTAGCATTTGATCAATAAAAGGCATAGGGTAATGATCTTTTCTAGTTGCTTTGTTTAATTTTCTAAAATCAATTACCATTCTATAACCTATAAGAATTCTTTGTGGAGTAAGTTCATTCTTATCATTAGGAACAACAGTAATACCTCCTTTCTTAGGGACACAATGAATAGGACTTACCCATCTACTATCAGCTATAGGATAGATTATACTTGCTTCCAGAAGTTTTAAGATTTCCGTTCTTACCACTTCCTTCATTTTTGGATTTAACCCACGTTGGTGATCAACAATGGGTTTAGCATCAGGTTCCATATTAATCTTGTGCTGACATAGAGTGGGACTAATGCCCTTTAAATCATCAAGAGTATATCCAATAGCAGCTCAGTGCTTCCTTAGAACTTTCAATAATCTTTCTTCTTCTTGTTCTAAAAGGTTAGCACTAATAATAATAGGATATATCTTCTTTTCATCAAGATAAGCATATTTCAGAGTGTCTAGCAATTGTATTAATTCAAACACAGGATCACCTTTAGGTGGAGGACCTCCTAGAGTTTTAATAGGAAAATTGTGTTTAAGCAGAGGACGTTGTTCAAAGAAAATTTTAACTATTTCGTTTCTTTCATGCATATGTAAATCATTTTCATGGTCTAGCAAATATTGTTCTAAAGGATCACTAGGTGGTACAGCAATAGAGGCAAGACCAATTATTTCATCCTCACTGGCAACTCTTTTTCATGAAGCTTTCTACTAAACTTGTAAAAATTAAACTCATGAGATTCATCACCAAAACTAACACCGACAATTTGTTTCTCACAATCTATCTCAGCATTAACGGTGTTCAAGAAAGGTCTACCAAAGATAATGGGACGAAAGTCATCTTGTGGGGAACCAAGAACAAGAAAATCAGTAGGGTATTTTATTTTCCCACACAAGACTTCAACATATCTAACAATCCCAAGTGGTGTGATGGTATCTCTATTAGCAAGTTTAATAGTGGCATCTATTTCTTCTATTTCAGCGGGTGCTATGTCATCCATAATTTCTTGATAAAGGGTAAAGGGGATGGCACTTACGCTAGCACCTATGTGACATAAACCATGATAACAGTGATCTCATATTTTAACTGAGACAACAGGCATGCCAACAACGGGTCTATGTTTATCTTATTTATTAGGTTTAGCAATTCTAGTAGCTTCATTGCAGAAGTAAATAACATGCCCATCTATATTTTCTTCTAGGAGATCCTTAACCATAGCAACACTAGGCTCAACTTCGATTTGTTCATCAGGTTTACGTGTTCTAATATAGCTTTTGTTAACCACAGTTGAAACTTTAGCATGTTCCTTTATCCTAACAAGGAAAGGTGGTTTCTCAATATAAGCAGTAGGAACAACGGGATCAACATTATAAAGTATAGTTTCTTCTTTAGCTAGTACCGGTTATTTAATTTCTTATTTAATAGGTGGGTGATATTTAAACCACTTCTCTTTAGGGAGATCAACATGAGTAGAAAATGATTCACAAAAGGATGCTACTATCTCAGAGTCAAGTCCATATTTAGTGCTAAACTTTTGAAAAGCATCGGCATTCATAAAAGATTTAACACAATCATACTTTAGCTTAATACCTGACTCTTTACTCTCGTCGAGTTCCCAATCTTCAGAGTTGCGTTTAATTCTTTCCAAAAGATCCCACCGAAATTCAATAGTCTTCTTTATAAAAGAACCAACACAAGAAGTATGGAGCATGGATCGATCATTATGAGAAAGCCGAGCATAAAAATTATGTATAATAATTTATCTTGAGAGCTCATGATTGGGGCATGAATATAACATTGACTTAAGCCCCCCCCCCAAGCTAGAGTGATACATTCTCCTTCACGAGGCCAAAAATTATATATGTAATTCCGATCAGGATGAACTAGATGCATAGGATAATTTTTTTGGTGGAACTCCAATTTCAACCGATTCCAATTCCAAGATCCCATATCATCGCATAGCCTATACCATGCCAATGCTTTTCCCTTCAAAGATAAAGGGAAAACCTTCTTCATAATTTCATCTCCGGGTAAACCTGCAAGCTTGAACAATCCACAAATTTGTTCCACATATATCGAGTGCAGATCAGGATGTTTGGTTCCATCTCCTGCATAAGGATTAGCTAGCAGTTGCTCTATCATACTCGAAGGAATTTCATATTCAATATTTTCAACAGGTGTAGTGGGTTGAGGGGTAGCTAATTGTGTCTCTAGTCGAGGTGAAGATACCCCAAACGAAACCCTCAAAGGATTGTTTTCCATAGTAACAAGTGATAGTAAATTTCAGCACACTAGATAAAAGTTTCCTTACCAAATTCCACTTACCAAAGGAGCGTCATTCCCCGGAAACGGCGCCAAAAAATAGCTTTGATGAACCACAAGTATATGGGATCAATTGTAGATCTTTTAGATAAGTAAGAATGTCGAACCCAACGAGGAGCAGAAGGAAATGACAAGTGGTTTTCAGCAAGGTAATGTCTGCAAGTGCTGAAATTGTAAGTGACGGAGTAGTTTGATAGCAAGATAATTTGTAATGAGCAAGTAACGATGATAGTAGAAAAAGTGCAGGAAGGTAGCCCAATCCTTTTGAGTCAAAGGACATGCCAAAACGGTCTATTATGATAAGAAAAACGTTCTTGAGGGTACACGGGAATTTCATCTAGTCAGTTTCACCATGTTGGTTCGACTTGTGCTCACTACTTTGATAGTTTGATATGTGGGTGGACCGGTGCTTAGATGCTATTCTTAGTTGAACAAACCTTCTACTTATGATTAACCCTCACGCAAGCATCCGCAATTATGGGAAAAGTATTAAGAATAAATTCTAACCATAACATTAAACTTTTGGATCCAATCGGTCCCTTACGGAATAGCGCATAAACTGGGGTTTAAGCTTCTATCACTCTCGCAGCCCATCATCTAATTGCTACTCCACAATGCATCCCTTAGGCCCAAATATGGTGAAGTGTCATGTAGTCGACGTCCATATGACACCACTAAGGGAATCACAACATACATACTATCAAAATACCGAACACATATCAAGTTCACATGATTACTTGCAACATGATTTCCCACATTACCTCAAAAGTAACAACTCACAAATGATAATCATGCTCAAGGTCAAAGGAGTATTAAATAGCATATTGCATCTGAACATATAATCCTCCACCAAATAAACCATATACTAATCAACTACAAGATGTAATCAACACTACTAGTCACCCACAAGCACCAATCTATAGTTCCGTTAACAATATTGTACACAAGAGATGAACTAGGGTTTGAGTTGAGATGGTGATGTTGAAGATGTTGATGGAGATTGCCCTCCCCAAGATGGGAGAGTTGTTGGTGATGATGATGACGATGATTTCCCTCTCCGGGGGGGAAGTTCCCCCGGTGGAATCGCTCCGCCGGAGGGTAAAAGTGCTGCTTCCCAAGTTCCGCCTCGAGACGGCGGCGCTCCATCCCGAAAGTACTCTCCTTATTTTTTCTAGGTCAAAATGACATGTATACCAGAAGATGGGCACTGGAGGTGGGCCTGGGTGAGCATAACCCACCAAGGAGCGCATGGGCTCCCTGGCATGCCCAGGTGGGTTGTGCCCACCTGGTGGGCCTCCTCTGGTACTTATTTGCTCCAATATTCATCATATATTCCATAAAAATTCTTCCTGAAGTTTTAGCCTATTTGGAGTTGTGCAGAATAGGTAGCCTGACATAGCTTTTCTAGATCGAGATTTTGAGCTGCCGGATTTCTCCCTCTTTGTGTGTACCTTGCAAATTATGAGAGGAAAGGCATTAGAATTACTCCAAAAAGCATTATTATGCATAAAAACATCATAAATAACAGTAAGAAAACATGATGCAAAATGGAGATATCACGGCAGCCCGAACCTGGGTAAAACTGCCCGTGTGATCGCTGTCATGCTGCTCTGCACCCTCCGCTCTTTGTGGAATGTGCTCTTCCCCCCTGCCGAACCACAAGGGGCCTATGGCCCCATAGGTGGTTGTGTTTTCCCATTACTTCTTTGGTGCGCCAGGTAGAGGGAAGCGCTTGAGCGAACCCGAGAGTGTAAGCAGCACGTCATCTTCATCATCATTTTCTTTATCGACGGCTTCATCATCTATGGTGCTCAAGAAGAAGTCCGATGTTGCAACTCACCCGTCCACCTCGAAGGCCCCTATGCACACAGCCTCTAATGCCGTGGGGGCTATGGGGATGCACGGGGACGTGGACGCTGCGGGGGACGTGGCCGGCGCACACGGTGCCGTCACCACTTCCCCTGTGGCCGAAATGGGAGCAGGTAGCACTGAAGAAGGACAGTGCAAATAGCATCCCAGCGGCCACGCTCCACAAGGTGCGGGTGGAGAGATTATTCTGTCTCCACCTCTCCACCCCACTGAAAGACGCAGTCGTAGCGATGGCGCTCTCTCTGGGGCGAACCGCGATCCCCTGGCCGCCGCCGCAGCGGGGGCGGCCATAGAACACACGCCACCCCCGAGATGCGCTGGCCGAGCCGATACGCCGAATGGGTCCACTGATCCCCAAGCACTTCCACATCGTCACCATGCCACCCTGGCGGCTGGCTCACGGCAACGAGAGCACGACGCTGCCACTACCGGCACCGTTAGAAGCCAATCGACGTCACGATCTGCGTTGTCGTCCATGCCGAGCACCGCTTCAGAGGCCATCACTACAAAAAAAGACACATCCGTGACATTTTGGTCCGAACGAAATTTTTTCCTGTCATACTTATGACACTTCTATGATGATAATTCTGACAAAACCCGGTATCATCATAGACGTGGTGAGCTCCTACTTCTATGACAAAAAATCATGACAGAAAATGGGATTTTCGTCCTGGGCGGGCCGGAGACGCAGCTGCACGACATTCTTTGGGCCGTCCATGATGGAAAAAATAGTGGTAGAAGCGAGGGCTAGGAAAATATCGGGGTGTTCCCGATTATGATGGGTGGTCGGGCCGAGCGATGCGCGTTTCTCTTGTACACGCATGCGTGTGTGTGTGCGAGGCATTGGGCTCTAACTGAACCCGAGCGAGGCGTTCGCCTACTGAACCTGAGCGATTGCACTGCAGGCTACGCGTTATTGAACCCCAGCGATCGATCGATGGCTGTTAACTGAACCCGATCGAGCGATTCCTTTGCTGCTACTGTTAACTGAAGTCGATCGATGTTGCCTTTGGATGAACAGTGAGCATTGCTGGGGGGGTTGGATGAACAGTTCCCGGTGGGGGTGGATGAACAGGACCCTGTGGTGTTGCCTCTAGATGAACAGGACCCCGATCGATTGAGCCAGTTGGGGCTGGATGAACAGGACCTCGTGAAGGGCTGGATGAACAGGACCACCCCATGGAGGGCTGGATGAACAGTAGACGGTGGAGGGCTGGATGAACAGTAGCTCGTGGAGGGGTGGTTGAACAGGAGCCTGTGGAGAGGTGTTTGAACAGGAGCCCATGGAGAGGGCTGGTTGAACAGTAGCCGGTGGAGTAGCGCGCGGTGGAGGCTGGATGAATAGGAGCCCGTGGATGAACAGTCGCAGGTGGAGGCTGGAGGAGGTCGACGGTGGATGAATAGTAGCCCGTGGAGGCTGGAGGGGGTCGATGGTGGAGATGAACAATATCCCGTGGAGTCCCGTTTTGCGGTACGCCACACCCCTCCCGATGAACAAAACCCCCCGTTTCGACCGTAGCGCTCCAACACAAGTCCGTTTCATCCGTTTTGCAGTACGCCACACCCCTCCCGATGAACAGGACCCCTGTTTCGACCGTAGCGCTCCAACACAAGTCCATTTCCTCCATTTTGCGGTACGCCACACCCCTCCCAATGAACAGGACCCCCGTTTCGACCCTAGCGCTCCAACACAAGTCCGTTTCCTCCGTTTTGCGGTACGCCACACCCCTCCCGATGAACAGGACCCCCATTTCGACCGTAGGAGGTCCGTTTCCTTCGTTTTGCGGTACGCAAGATCCCTCCCAATGAACAGGACCCCGTTTCAAATGTGGCCGGTTGAACACAAGGCCCTTTCCTCCGTTGTGTGGTACGCCAGGCCTCGTTTCCATCGGCTGTTCCGTCCAAGCCCTCCCAATGAACACGACGACGCATTCCGTTCTGACCCAGCCGGTTGGCTCCCCATGAACACGACGACGACGCAGTTTCTCCATTCCAATCCAGCCATGTACACGAGCCTTGGCCGTACGTATGCGCGAGTAGGCGTTCGAGACCCCGCCCGTATGTACATACGTAGCCGTATTTTCTTTCTTGCACACTGGCCGCTATACGTACGTGTACATGCTACATGCGCGCCTCTACTACGACACGTGCATGCTCTACATCGACCAGTATGTACGTACACGTTCGCGACCAGAATGACAACGCTACGTACGCTTCGACCAGGTGGGTCCTGACTATCACGCACTTCCTTGCATGCGAAGATATAGCTGGTGGGTCCCAAAAGTTAGGGGGCGAATTGTTTTTTTGCCCGGACGGACTTCCTTGCATGCGAAGATGTAGTTGGTGGGTCCCAGCAGTCAGGGGGAATCGTTTTTTCGCAAAATACGATGGCCCATTCGGTGGGTCCCTGCTGTCTGGTGCAGGAATAATTATTTTCCACGTAATAAGGAGACACTTCCTTGTGGCTACAGTGGACCCAGCTGTCAGCCTCTCCACGTACATTACTCTTCCGATGGAAGTCGGTCGTTGACCACATTGACCACGCCGCGTCGAGAGCACCAATGCGGTGGACGACGGCGAGGCTTAGGAAGGGGACGACAGAGAGCCAGGGAAGATGCGGCAGTGGATGCCCACGCGAAGAGCAGTACGAGGGTTCACTAGTTCAGCTGCGGTGTGAGGCTGCCGTCGCCGCAGAATAGCAGGGGGTGTGGGCGAGTAGAGGGATGTCCTGGCCAGCGATGGGAGTAGTATGGGGCGGCGAGGCCTCCACGGCATCACAGCCGGCCACGGGAGGTAGGAGCATGCGGCACGACCGGCGCTGGTTTGGGCGGCTGGAGCAAGAAGACCAGAGGTTGAAGAAGCACTACGGTCGTTGGATGGACATCATACGGTCACTGGAGCTAGAATCGTTCATATATTGACTAAATTCACAAAGCCCTCCGTCCCCATCAACTTAGTAGGCCCACAAGTCAGCCTCCCACTATGGTGGGTCCTAGCTGGCAGGGGGTATTCATTTTTTTGTGCGCAATAAGGAGGCACTTCCTTGCGCGCGAAGATATAGTTGGTGGGTCCGACCTGTCAGCGGAGGGAATGTTTTTTTCGCGAAATACAGAGGCCCTTACGGCGGGTCCCAGATGTCAGGTGTAGGAATCATTATTTTGCGCGTAATAAGGAGGCATTTCCTTGTCTGCGGCCGTGGACCCAGCTGTCAGCCTCTCCACGTACAGTCCACTTTAGATGGATGTCGTTCATTGACCATGTTGACCACGCCGCGCCAAGATTACCAGGGCGGTGGACGACAGCGAGGCCTACGAAGGGAACGACACGGAGCCGGGGAAGACACGGCAGTGGCTGCCCACGCGGTGGAGAGTATGTGGGTTGACTGGTTCGGCTGCCATCGCCGGAAAATAACAGGAGGTGTGGGTCAGTAGAGGGATAGACAGGCCAGGGATGCGAGTATATGATGGGGCCGTGAGGCCTGCCCGGCAGCACAGCCGGCCATGGGAGGCGGGAGCAGGCGTTTCCGACGGCGCTGGTTTGGGCGGCTGGGGTAGGAAGATCAGAGACTGAAGAAGCACTATTGCCGTTAGATTGACATCTAACGGTCTGACACTGGTAGAGTCGATTGTTGACTAAGTTTCTTTTTTGAGAAACCTTCCGTACGCATGAACTTAGTAGGCCCACAAGTCAGCCTCCAAATCTGTGGCAGACAATATAGAGCCCATTTGCTATTTTTTAATAATTTGCAGCCCATTTGCTAATTCTTAAGTAATTTATTACAGCCCATTTTCTGCCCAGGACCACGGTTAAAAAAATCAACCTTATTTTGCATATTTCGGTGGAGTCCTAACTTTTGTACTCCCGAAATGATAAACATTTTTTAAGAACTTATTGATTTGCCAAAAAGTCGTTTTGATTTTGTAAGCAAATAAGACGTGGGACAATGAGTTGGTTTAACGGAAAACCAGTGGTAAAAAAAATCAGCGCTGGGAGGGAAAACAACAACAAAAATAAGGATGTAAATATGAAAAGGGAATTTTATGTATTTTCAATATAATGATACGTGTATATGAACTAGTAAAACTATAGGTAGAGATTAGAAAACGGATGTAGGACATGCGTTTCAAGAGGAAAATAGAACTGGGTTATGTGTTTGATTCAGTAAAAAACCTACCTGCGGATGCTGTAAGACAAAATATAACTAACGTTGGAAGGCCAGAGGCCAGTAGATACCTGCTGGATCTTTGTGCCCCATTGTCATCATGGGCTGGGCCTTTTAAAAACAAAACCAAGCCTGGGCAGTCTACAGCCCAGCTAATACTTGCTCGACCTGAAAAAACAATATACGTGCTCAATAAACGAGAGAATTCTGCAAGTACAGACTGATAACTGGGATGCAGCAGGGATATTGTTTTTTCATTGTGATAATAAGTGCATGCACTTGTTTCAAAAAATTTGGAGAACTGGGAATTCGAACAACAGGTGCTTATGCTACCCATCAAATAAAAATCAGGTGCCTGAAAATTCGTTTCGAAACAAATGATTCAGCTTTATATCCACATCGACCCTCGGCATGATGGTTGGAAGCAAATGCCAAGTTCATACAAAAGATCGTTAACAACAGTACCAACTTGCGGATGACAAGGTAGTGCAAGTACCAATACCAAACTAACTTATAATCTTTTTACTCCTGGCCCTAGTGTTCGTCTAGTAGAAAATCTTGCAGAGGACCAGCTCCCGCTCCTTCTCTTGCTCCAGGTCCCCGAGGTGGTACTGGTGCATCACACAGTTGGTCCTCTACTGGTCTAAATTCTTGTTGGTGTGCAGCACCAGAACCTTTTTGCTGCCCGTCTGCTGGCCGTTGACCATCACCGGCAAGGTATTGCCGGTGTTGTGCCACATCACGGGCATGCCGCACTCCGACTGTATCTTACGACACGTCCACGTGCCCCTTTTGAACGCCCTGGAATTGCGCTGGAAGAAATGCTTGCTTAGGCCACTCAGTGTGATACCTGCGGTATTGTCAAATACAGGTTTTAGTGTACGTAGTTGGCATTTTCATAACATCTTTGGCATGTTGCAGTCACTTGTTTCACTTTTTATTAACTATCAAATTGTAATTTCTTCACCAGGTCTGCGTCTAAAAAGAAAGATAGAGCTCTAAACAAAGGAATATGTTTGTGCAAGTAGACGGCCGATCGGTGTCTTACCTGGAAGTTTCTCAGGATGGGTGTAGCATATGCCGTGCTCACTGGCGATGGTTGGTATGAACAAATCGATGAGAGGGTGAGATCTCGCGCTGTCAGCACTCACTTTGGCCTTAAGGTGCTCGATGAGCTCTTGATCTGTGGGATCGAACTTGACGCCTGCCGGCAGCACCGACCAATCCTTCTTCGACTTGCATCGGTAATTCCAGTTATATGGTACTCAATGTATGATCAATTGACTGTTTTAAGTGAATGATGAAAGATTTCGACAGATAAGTGGTACTCCAAATCTAAAGTCCAGAATACCCGAACACGCCGCTGGGATTCTTGTGTCACCTCACGCGCAGCGTGTTGTCACGTCAATTCAATGTGTGGACATGATGAATAATTTGACCGACGTATACTAGTACTGCTACTGTATTACTTACTAGTCGTACCATAGGTTTAACTAACAAGTATGCCCTTGAAGCCTAATTGATATATATATATATATATATATATACTGCACAACATCTCCATCATCATTATCAATACATCCTGCGTAGGTGAGTTAGGATGCACTTGATCCTAGAGAGGTATCTATCCTTCAAACCAGAGGAGTGCTTCAAACTAACAACAGTACATAATATCCAACAAAATAGGGTCGTGGTACAGTAGTAGAATACATGGCTCAGTCTAGATATCAGTACGAATTAAGTTGTGCACATTTTCTTTTGGCATGAACCACATCGCCGCGTGTCGGGTTTGCAAAAGCCATCCATCGCATGGAAGCTTGATGCCTTTCACACACTGAAGTATCTGGCAACAAGCTGTGTCGATGAATCTCTGGATATGGTGATTCATGAAACCCATGGTATGATGTGTAAACACAGTCCCCCCCTGGCGAATGGAAGTTGCATAGCATGGTAACCATCACCGGTGATATGATCGATGATTGGTTGGATGATCGGATAATTGAGCCAGAGGAACATGGAGTGGTTGTCAAGGCTGTAAACCCGCCTCCAGTTGAATACGCCTGGCCCAACCGAGCTGGTTTCTTTCTCAAACACGAAGCAGCCATAGCCATCAATGTCACGAACGCCCCAGGCATTGTACTGCATGTGGTTTGATGTAATGGTTTGGTCAATTTAGTACGTGCGAATGAGCATCAAATGATCGCCATCAGCTAAACGAGCGATAAACCACCACCCATCGGTTGGTATGATTCTAAGTCCCGGAATCATGAAGGCCAGCGCATTTGCGTCTGCTGCAACAATTCAAATTGGAGACCAAAAGGACTAAAATAAACAATCATGTTCAGAGTATGTGTGGAATTAAGATTATTATATCAGTGACACATATCATAAACAGAGAATTCCAATGTCGTGGTCATAATCGTACCCCAAGTTAAAAAATAAGCCAATGACTTTCATATTCTAGCAATATGTCATGGTTCAAACATCATGTAACAATGAGAGGAAAATAGCTATGACAGAGCCTACTCATATTCTACCATAGCACTTACTACTACTGTTCTCTTATCAACTCTAAGCAATAACATGCGTTGTTATAAAAATCTTGGAAATGAGAGTAACATATAGCAATCATGATGTTATGCTCATAATATCTATTCTAACAATCATTAGATGCCAATTGTTCTCATATCAACTCTATCAATAACGTGTGTGGTCATAAAAATCTAGGAAATGAGAGGAACAAATAGCAATGATGTGGTTATAGACATACTATCTATTCTAAATTTGTAACAATGAACAGGTAGTCGTATTCATAAGGTAAAGATGAGATGAGATAAAATAATTACACGACGATAGATTCCAGCAGTATAGGAAGCCAATCTGCGCGTCGACCGCGTAAACGATGCCATCATGCACTATAGCATCAGACAGAAATGTTGCCTCAACACGACTGATGATGAGCCATAACCATGTATGGAGACCAGATTCCAGATAGACTAATCCCATGTTGAACAAGGCAATGAGCTTGTAATCCATGTAGTCTTCTGATGTTGTGGGCACTTTGCAGATTACAACTTTCAGCAAATAGAGGTCGAGCCAAAAGCTTGACGCGTCTCATGCGTAGTAGGCAGGAGTGTCCGGCGGGCCGCGAGGATCGATGGCGGCGGTATCCAACGATGGAAGGGTGATCTCTCGCTGGGTGTAGATATCCATGAGACGCCACGGACTATCGGATTGGTGGATGAGGACGATCTAGTTGGCCTTCATGCCCGCCCAGTAGTGGTCGCGCATGAAGGACAGGTGGACGGGTAGTGGTAGCATGTCGAGGGGCACCACGGCAACCTCTGTAGGATCGTCAAGTCGGTGTCTGGGCCACCTGCGAGGATCAGGCATCAGCAAGCATGGTGTCTTGAAAAGAGCCGGCCGGTTACAGACGAGTAGATGGTACAAAGACACCGAGCATGCGGCCAGACGGAAGGTGCTGAGTAGGTCCATACGAGTACACATCTGCTCCAAGAGAACATCGGGGAGGGAATTCCAATCGCGGCTCTGCGTGTCAGTCGGTTCTGCCATTGGGGTTTTCGGTGCCTGCGAGCCAGCGAGGAAGTGTATTCGGGCGGGTGAGCGGGGAAGCTTCTCCTTGTGTGGCCGAGCAGTGAACGGGGGGATATGGTACGCGCGAGCTACCAAGGAAGATAGTGCGGGCGAGTGATCAGTGAGCGGGGGGAAATGGTGTGCGACCGACGATGGGGAAGAGAGGAGGAAGAAGAGTGGAAGACGGTGAAGAAAGTGCATTAAATCTCAATTCTACTACTACTACCAGGATATACTGTCCTTTGGAGTGTAAATAGTTACACCGATGACATGTGGGTCTACCACAAGAGGGCCCATATGTCAGTTAATGGAGGACAGAAGTGTGCTCTACTGGCAAACATGATGGCAGTACTGGTAAGGCTGATTTAGTAACACCAACACGCTGGTTCAGCTTATTAATTAAGTGTCCCATCTGCTGCAGCGTGTATTGTCACTTCACTGCGAAGACTAGTTGAATAGTTCTCTCTGACCGAGATGGGGAATAATGGATCGCGAAGACTTCCTTTCTACATTATCCCTATGCCTCTACGCTCACTTCACTCATTTTACTCCGTACGTAGTCACTTCTTGAAAACTCTAGAAAGACAAATACTCCGTATTTGGGAATAGAGGGAGGATTTTACTCTGTATTTGGGAACAGAGGGAGTATCACCATATGGAGGGAACAGAGGAAGCTTGAAATAAGAACATGTCCATGGGAGGGAGTAAGCCCCATCCATGCATGCATGCAACATGCAACACTCACACGTACACATGGACGCACGCAACACTCACGCACCCATGTGGCACGCAGCACACGACGCAACACACACGCTCATGCTCAAGTGATCAACCTACTCCCTACGTCCGTGAAATACTGTACATTTAGAGATTTACACATTGACCAGGGCATAATTAATGCCCAAAAGTAGCAGACTTATGTGTGCATGCGACCATTGAGAGAAGAAGATTAAATGAAGGTCGATGCATGCTGTAATTAAGGATAGACATGTAGCCTATACCTAGAGCACAAGTTGGTGCATTAGTCAATTAATATCGATTTAGATTAAAGGCTAAATGCATTGGAAGTGTAGATGTACTCCCTCCATCTAGGTGAGTAAGTCATCTTAGGTTGTGCACCGTGACCAAGGAGGAGAGAAAAACAAGAGACCTTAATGTTTATTTACTAATTAATATCATTGCATGCAATGAACTAATCACTGCATGTCATGTTTGGTAGTCTCAATTCATTAAAAGCATGCACGCCCCTCGTCTCTTATTGGTTGATATGTGAAGAAACAAAAAATGAGGTAGAAGTTAATGCACCGCGCCTAAGTGTTTTGGGATTATTTGGTTTTCGTAAGATGACTTACACTCCTACACAGAGGGAGTACTGCACTCTTTGTTTTTTAGCCGATGTACACTCTTTGTTGGAATACCGAGGGAGTACACGTGCATGCACTCACATACACAGCCAGGGTGGTTTGCGCGCAAGGGTTGGACTCCTGTTGCGCTTGCGTAAAGTTTTGTTTAACTGATTTCTTTGCTCTGCCAACTGACAGGTGGGACCCAGAAACTAGGTGACAGTTTAACCAGTCAACAAAGTGCCACGTCGACTATGTGGCCGGTCAGTAGGGTGCAATACGGTGCTCTACGATGAGCTAGTGATCGTATAATCACTGCAAAACTGTATATAGTGACCATAAAGAGCGTATTGTTACATACATTGACCGCCAGTGTATTTTTATCATTTCAAATTAAGCCATATTAACCGGAAAGGGTGTAGTATGGACTAGTACTAGTACTGCTTTGATGTGTCCCGTCAACTCGCCGAACGAGGAGAAGCTTGCTTACTACGCCTCTTCCTCGCCCATGCACGCAGTGGTTCACAAAATGAGGAGAGGGTTTTGACTACAACACCCTCTCCCTCTCCCTCTCCCTCGCCCTCGCCATCGCGGTGGACGTGCAGCAGTTCAATCGGTGTCATATTGCCAGAAGCATATTGTACTGTAGTATCATCATTGTTGGACCTTCCGAAGAGGCGAAGAGACAAGTGCAAGGTTCACATGAGTACGAACTATTGAACCTCCCGAAGAGGCAAAGAGCCAAGAGCAAGGTTTTATAGGAGTTGTCGTCCTAGTAGGAGTGTACTACAACTATAGCGAATGATGCTACTGTAGGATGCCGCCACGTCACGTATATCCAAAGCTGTGCCACCTTTTTTTCTCAAAGAGTGTGTTGGATCCCGTGCAACAACCACACAAGTTGCACGTACACATAACACATTTACTAGTAATAAATTCTGAAGGACAAATGCCAGTATGCCACACAAGTTCATCTCCAATTCATGTGATAAATTTGTGCATGACTAGTCTACAAATATTTACAGCGCTACCGTTCATAATTTACCGCACTCCACTTACACGTTATAGATGGGCTACATCTCCTCCTCTAGGTTCTAGTCCTAGGTGTTCTTCATGGATGGCACAATCCATAGCGGTGGGCAACGGGAATCATTGTCGCAACTTTATAGTCCGGTTCCACACGATGGGGACTCATCCAAGCTGAAGTGGCATAAATCAGGGATAGCGTGTCCCAGCATGTCATTCATTTGGCGGTGCGCGCTGAAGACACATCCATGCTTCATGATCGGTAGGCCTTCCGTGTCGTGCACAGAAGGTGGCATCTGCTTCACAATGGGGTAGTTGTCCCCAATGAAAAGAGAGTACTCTCCAAGAGTGTTCCTCGGCACCCACGTAGCATCACGGGGGTCGAACTCGGCGCCGTTCATCTAGTACACGCGGCATCTCAGATCTGGACACATGGTGACGTACATAGTCAAGGTCCATGCATAATAATGTTGTGCTGAAATATGGCGGTCAGTAATACTATGCAGCAAATAGTACTACTCCGATATAGAGGAAGTAAAATAACCGGCTTATTATTTATAGCCACTCTTGGCTACATGGATGAGATAGGAAGACATGGAAAAACAAAAATGGTGGCAGCTAGTGGGTTCAAGTCTTCAATGGCCTTGCTAGCTATACGCGTCCTCCAAGGTAAAAAGTACTCCTACTAGTACATAAGTAGAGTACTAGTACAACAATGAAAGAGAAGGCGAGAGGGTTAAAAAATGGAATACCTGGGTAGATGGTGACGGTCCGATCGTGGTAGATTGTGTGACCATGTTGCACATCAATGGTACCATGGGTAACGACTGCTAAGATAGTTGATCCCAATATGCCAAAGTCAGCTACGAGGTTCCAGGTTCGACCGAATCGCGGATGCAAATGCACATCCAGGATCAGCGATCTTATTTTGATCGCGGGATGACTCGTCCCTGCAAAACAATGGAGTACCGTTAGGGATGCAAATGATGGTTTGTGCATTCCGTTTGTAATCTCCCGTACCGTAGGATGGCAACCAGATTGAAGAAGTCGCCTGGCTTGTCACCGCGAAGATGCGGCCTAGATGGCGCACGGCGTCTTCAAACATGTAGGGGTACAAATCTGCCGCCGCCAACATGCGCCAGCCTCTGTCGTTACTGCCTCTTGCATTAATGGCAATCCTTATGTCGAACACCATGATGAGATAGTAATCGTCGTAGCGGCGTCGCTTTGTCAGTGGGTCTGTAATTGCTATCTTCCTCAATCTCATGTAGGCATCATCATACATATTCAAGCCCAGCCAGTCCAGAAGGACGATCCCAATGGTTGAGAAGGGGTTTACCCGAACGGCCGCACTGCAGTGGATGTTGTGCAAAATGATGGTGGTATCCGGCCGGAGGTATGCAATCCAATCTTCGTTGGCACCGACCCAGACCTATATATAAGACGGTGGGCAGTGGAGAAATTACGGGATGGAAATGGAATAACTAAGTACTACATGATCAAACTCCATTACTGACCTGCTCATCGGACAAAATCCGTCTACCTCTCAACGTCGGCAACTCTAGCGGAGTCAATGTGCAACCATGGCCAGGGAGCGGTGGACTGTTCTAAGGATTGTCCCATAGAAGAACCTTCTCCTCGAGGACGCATGGAAGACCAACAAGCATGGCCTTTTCCCAAGCCTTTTTAAGCATCGTCTTGAAAAAGTTGGTGCAGGAAGCACCGAGTCTTGCAGCGGTGAGGACGTCGGAGCAGCGTGCGATTTCTCCCAGAGGATCATCGTCCAAAGTCTCCCAACCCCGACGAGGAGGAGAACCGCCTGGCGAATCCATGGGAGTAGCGACGAACTGCCTTCTCTTCGGGGGGAGAGGAACTGGCGAGGAGGAGATAAGAGCGTAGTAACCGTAGGGCCTCGTCCCTTCCAATTGTAGATCGTTCCTTAGTGAAGGTGTGAGGCTATTATTTACTACTAGTACTAGCATTATGGGACGTTATGGGATTGCATTATATTGTAAATAATAGCACTAGTAAGAAATTTTTGGCACTAGCTAGTAGTTTTTGGCGTGGATTAAGAAATTTTGGGTATGTTTTTGCTATTTTTTCTACATGCCAACTAGTGTCAAAAAACGTCTTACATTATGTGACGGAGGAGTACGTACTCGTACTATAGCAGTACTAGTACTACTTTCTCAACTAGTAGTGCGATGTACTGTACTTCTAGTATAGTGCGCCAGTTTTGAACTCTTGAATCTCAGGGCCAAGGAGCTACAGTTGGAAGTGGAGGGTACTACGTACTGTTCTCTAGAACCTTCATTGTACCATCAATGCAGGGAAAGTACACCTGCGTAGTGGCCTAGTGGGTACTCTCGGTGCTCTATTTAGCCGCTCCTCTCACGTAGCTGGACTACTCAGCCGCTCCTCTCACGCACACACTAGCAGCTTGTTTATCAGCGACGGTTACTGCATGGGCAGAACATTTGAGTTATTTGATACAGCGATACTAGGCTTTTCGCTTCCATTTGTGGAGGTGTAATGGATCTCGTCGAACTTTGTTAGTAGTTCCTTCTTTATGAATGAGATGAAGCAAAGCGTTTGCCTCCATTTAAAAAACACGTCAAGAGGAATTTCTTTTATAGTAGAGCCGATAATGGAGTGAAGTCCATGCGTGCAACACCACAAGCTACAGAGTAGTAGTAGAGCACTTTACGTACAGAGCCATATTGCATAGTTCCCAATGCCCCGTCAGGATTTTCCGGCTCCTCGGGCTTAATTAGGAGGCGCTAGTTTAAATATGCTACTAGCTGATGAGGAAGCTGCAAGCGAGGTGCGGCTAGGGCGATCACGCGAGCCACGAGATGTTGGGGAGTGAAGGAAAACCCGTTCACGTGGCTAGGATATCCAGTGCACCCAGATTGTGGTGCCGCACGTCTGTTTGACTTCAAAACTCAAACTACCCGTGTAAAATATTGGCTCGCAATGAAGTTACTATTTAAAAAAAGGCCGCCGTGCGTTCGGCCAGGATCAAACCTACAAAATGAGGTATACACTCCCGCGACCACTAGTAGTACTCGTTGGAGTACAACGCAACCTAGAACCGCCTTTTGTCGCTAGTAGTACATTGTTGCTTACAAGAAACCCCTAATAATGCAAGAAACCACTAATAATGCCAAGAAACTACTACTACCACTTGCATACATGGAAGACTTAAGATAAGACTACCTTATCAACCATTGTACATGCTTTTACCAACCAGCCCTACCAAGAAACGACTACTCTACAAAGTGTCGTTATAGGCACGTTTCAACCCATGGCCCTGTTTGGATACATTTGTTGTCAATCTAACCCTGCCATCCAAACACCACTTTGGTTAGAGTTAGTTCAGGGTTAGAATATAACTCTAACCTCTGAGTTAGAGTATCGAAACAGGGCCCATGTCACCCATTAAGTTAACGCCTTCTATTCGACCGGGTGTTATGACTTGTGGGACCTACATGTCAGTCTGCACAAAAATCCCCGAGTGACCTCCTACCTCCGACCCGTCCATCTAGTCATCCTCAGCCATGGGACGCGGGCACGCAGCTACCGCCGTCTGCAGAAGACGAGGTCAAAACCGTCGGCGGTGCGGAGGCCATCTTTTGGCAGCCCGGATGCCAGCTCCATCCGGCGCTCATGGCCGCTAGCTAGCCAAGATAGCTTCGTCCAGCTACTTATCTGCAAGGTTTGCTAGCTAGATTGGCACGGCGGCGCGGCGGCTTGCTCACGCGCGCCTCGCTAAGGCCAGCCATCTGGCTCGAGCGAAGGCCAGCGCGACGGCTTGCTCGCTCGTGAGTCACGCTCGGGCCAGCCTGCCAACCCGTGTGGAGGCCAGCGCGGCATCCGGTCCGTCCAGCGGAGCAGCGGCCAACTCGCTCATCACCGGCGCCACTGACGAACATGCATTAGTACTGTTTGACGTAATGTTTAGGAAAATAATGATTAGAGGGGGAATAACAAGATAGAAGGTCAGATGTGGGTCCCTCGTGTCAACAGTCAAACAAAATGTGTTGGTTTAAGCTGCCTCGTCAGCACGGACGTGTGGGCCAACCCTGTCATAAATGGGTTTAAACTAACCTAATCGGTACCCCCTCTGTCCCATAATATAAGATGTTTTTGCAAGCTAAACTAGCTTGCAAAAACGTCTTACATTATGGGACGGAGGGAGTACTAGGTAGTAGTTTTTGGCGTGAATTAAGAAATTTTGGGTATGTTTTTGCTATTTTTTGTACAATAGGTTCTTCCTAGGGCTGGTTGAAAGTGGTAGTTTTTTGTTAAATACTCTACATATTGTAAGTAGGAGTGAAAGTTAAGCTTTGGAACCCAATAAGCAAGGCTAGTTACATAGTGCATATGTGTACATGATTGAAAGTAAATATCAACCATGAGTGACTAATATCTTGATGGAAAACTCGAAACTATGGAATACCAGGAAAAAATTGCATGGTTGGAAATACTAGCAATGTTCATCTGCGTTGCAATGAATCATAATTAGAATAATACTTATTCACAAACTTGATACAAAACACTCTAATTTTGATATACATATATCACTAGAGATATATTATGTTTCAATTAGAATATATTCCTTAGGCTATTTTGGTGAGGCCAAAGAGGGATGTGGTTGGTTTTAAGATACTAATTATGGGGTTTTCTGCAAATTGGTAGACAAGTGGGATGTTGGTGAGAAAAGGCAACAACTTACCTCACAGTCGTTAGATGTAGATCTAATGGTCAGAAACGACGGATGGCAGACACACCATCATCACCAACTTAGTCTTCTGTAGGAGTACTAGCAAGATTCGTGCATTGCACGGAACATCAAGATGCATTTTTTATAAAACACTTGTTGTGATTGACCCATGTGGGAGTAATACCATGTGTAAAAACTAATGATATCTCGACAAATAGGAGATAAGGTGAAGAGGAGTGGGGCGTGGTGGTGATTGGTGGTCGGACTGAGCGAAGGCATGGGGATTGACGACGCCGGCAACGGCCACTAGGACAGTTTGTTCCAGAGGCTTCCTTTCTTAATTTCTCAACAATGAGGTTGTTGGAGATAAGGATGAACGAGGGAAGGCCTTGTCTGCAAATGTGGAGAGGGGTGCGGGTATCTATTAGTTTAATTTCCATCCGTCAGATATAGATCGGACGGTCTATATTGCGAGATGGCACGCGTACCATCATCACCAACTCGATTTTTTATAAGAGAAGAAATGGGGGATTGGATGATTTGCACCACTTTACAAGGGTTTGGATGATTTGCCCTGTGATTGTCTCAATGACAGTGGCCCTGGGCCCCACCCGATAGCCTCTCAGGGGGGGCAAATGATCTTATGGAGAAGTAAAGTGGGGCAAAAGATCCAATTTCTCGAGAAGAAATATAAGTATGGAGATACAAACATATTATCGATACTTGTTTCCATAAACTAGCATCTACATTCTATTCAACGCCTCAGCATGTGAGGCCTTAGCATAATGACTTCTCGACTCTGTAAAACAAAGGTTTTCCTGCCACTGATAAGGAGGGGGTGACGGCGGCGCACTTTTTGGCTTTCTCTAGTCCTAGTAGTCATACTAGGTGGTCTAAGCACGTGTAGATTTATTCTTTTTCACATCTCGTGTTCGTCGTACTGCCATGACTGTTGATGAATAGATGGTAAATTATTCATGGGGAAACCCTTGTTGAGCGTGTTTGCAAGAGAGAGATAGTGTGCGTGTGTGATATGTCTAGAGACTGAGGCAATGATAACAGATTCTTTGTGTCTATGTGTGTGGAGGATAGAGAGAGACATGTACATGGGGCTCTGTGTTGTGTAACATGGAGACACATATACATAATTAGAGAGTGAGTGTGTGAGATACACATGCGGACATGGGAGAGATGAGGATCCAGATTAATGGGTGTTTGTGCGTGTCTGTGTGTGTTTGTGCGCGCATTTGTGTGTGGGAGGGAGTGTGTGTATGTGGAGTAGAGAGACCCCTAATGATGTAAACCTAGTATAAGGGAAGGGGGATGGTGTAACATGTGTAGTAGCGGGATAGCATGGGTGCGGGCGGGGGGAGCAGACTATTTGGAAGAGACATCGAGTGTGTGTGGGAGAGGGGTGTGAGAGCGAGAGAGAGAGAGCTAGCGACGGAGAGAGAGAGAGAGAGAGAGAGGAAGATAGAGGGTGTTTGTGTCCATAAATGGCATATAGATAGGGAGACAATGTTGATGTTGTTTGAAATTGGCCTATGTACGGAGACGCAAGGGAAGCGAGTCATTGTGTGTGTGATAGGGACTTAATGAGAGATCTAGAATAGATGTTGTAGAGAACAATGTGCGAGATCGAGAACGATGATACGTTAGGGAGCTATGGAAAGAGTCACGACATATATGTATACAGGTAGGATCTGGGGCGGGTCCGCATGTGGGAGAGATAGAAAGAGGAGAGTGGTGCACAAGGAGACAAAGTGTGCTTGTTTGCAGTGGGGGTGGTGTGTGAGGTGAGTGTGTGAGAACCACATAACTAGGGAGATAGACGTTTGGGGGTGACGTTTTGTGTGCATGGGAAAGATACACTCTACATAGTGTGCGTGCTTGGGAAATAGAGATGCTAGGAGACCTATCTAGAGAGTGGGGGAAGAGATGTGTGCATGCTCAAGAGACAAAGTGATAGAGACCTATATTGGGGTCCGGACTTTAGAAGAGAGGGGTGTTAATGTGCTCGTGTGTTGGTGTTTGGGGGAGAGAATGACTTCTCTGTGTGTGTGGGGGGGGCGACGAGGGGGGGGGGGTTGCTTCAGATAAAGAGTGAGGTGTCTATATTTGAGGGACTTTAGCGTAATTGAGATATACATGGTCAACGGTGTGTGCACTCATGGTTGATCAATTTGTTTCATAGTTTGGATTATGAGATAACGATACTTTCGAACATGCGTGATATACCTTGATGTTCCAGAATTACAAACCTAAGATTGGAATTTTGGAATTCGACTCCATCATTAGCTTTTGTAATTCATTTAAAGGAGGTACATTTTTTAAGCCGGGATTTTTTGATTTCAAATTCATATATCAAACCTAGAGATATACACATACGAGCATGTTCAAACTTTATAATCATCCACTTTATTCATACACATACACATTTTTGCTTTTGTCATCGTATTTAGGATAAACACATTTGGAATTTCATTTGAATTGGACCGTATGATGGTATTTGCTTGTAGTAGCTCAATGATCCATATTTGAATTGACTGGACAATCTAATTTTCGAGTTGGAGACATTGATTTTCAAAACGTGCACCTTTTTTTCATGCAAAACAAACAAATTCTCGGCCATGAAATCATAGTCGGCCGTACAAGAGTAGAATATAATTTCAGGCGCCAAAAGCTTTCAAACTTCCCACTCACATCAAAATATCTCGCGCCCGAAAATTTAGCCCTGCAATATTCCTGTTTTACCCCTGCCGCATGAACGGAAAGGGCTGCTTTGGTAACTCCATTGTTTTCCGCTCTTTGTCCCCAATATTCTTCCCCAGAGCCCCCCCCGACCCCAACCATGGCAAGCCGCCGAATCTAGACCTCCGCCATAGCGGTGGACCTCACACCCCGACGGATCTACCTTCCTCACCTTGGAACCCCCAACTGCCAACTCACCACTTCGCCGAAGCCGCTTCAGCGACTGGCTTGTCCACCGCTCCAGATCTCCTTGACCGCCATCATGGTCCACCGCACCGGATCTTCTTAACCGGCGCCCTCGTCCACCACCGTGTAGGCCCTTCACTGACTCCCTCGTCCGTCCCTTCGCTGGCCCTTCATACAAGCCCTTGTCCGCCGAAACAGATCTGCCTCACAAAAAGCATTGTACAATGCGCCCGTCAAAGCCTTCGTCCACTGCACTGGATCCGCTCCACGGACGCCATATTCCACTCCACCGGCCCGGCTTTACCAACGCCGCAGCCTCATCAGGTTATTTCGATTTGTACTCTTTCGGTTTTTCTCTTTATCGTGCAACTGTTCACTTACCATAGATGAGCTTTATTGTATGTCGACAGGCTCCGCAACCGTAGCACCGGAGCCGCTTCAGCGACGGCGACAGCCGGCCCAAACTCAACCGCAACACAAGCACCATCAAAGATCCTTAGCTATCAAGTATGCCAACGATACCCATACGCCGCCGAGAATCAGGTACTATTATCCAACGGCCGGTGCCTACATTCACTTTCTTAGCATAAGCACCGCACCTTTGAATTTCTTCAGGGCATCATTCAGTTTTTCATGAGACGTGTTATTCTGCTTGCACCTGTAGGGCCATACTTCTGGCAGTGAACATGTTACATGTGCTAAATTACATACCAGTGCACATATAGTTAATATGCTTTAGTTTTGTTCTAAGTATTACTGTACTTCCTAGATATCACTGCCTACTATTTTACTTCTTGCATGCCATATTTATGATAATGGTGTTATTCTGATGCCACCTATTGGTTCCATCAGACTGCTTAATGTTCTCTATGCTTAATTACACATCAGCAAACTAGCATGTGGTTCCGCTGGTTTTTGTTCGTTTTGCCCTACATTTTCTGATGCTAGCTATTACATCACTACTCTGAGCCTCTGTTCATTTCTTTTTTGTGTGTTCTTGATCTACCCAAGTTGCATGACTAATTTGATGCTTCTATTAATTATGGAGCTGCCAACCCCATCAAGCAAAATATTTGTTCTTTTGGGGCTGGCACCTCGAACAAGCATAAAAATAGAGGGAAGCAGATATATTGTCGTGTATGCGCACACCCTTTTTTCATTAGTTTAGATGAACCATTGATGATCAATTCGAACTAGCGCATGTGATTAAAATTAATTTTACCTAAATAGAGTGTGCAGAATAAACTACGACAAGTAGATTTGCAACCATGGGATGCTGACGATATCTTCAAAGAACATTGCAACAGTAGCAAGGCTTCACAACAACATATGGTAAGCCATCGTGTTTTAGTACATGTGAAATGTAATGTGTGTGGGCTGCTTTCTTGGCTTGTGCCCTCAACCTGTAATCCTACAGAATAACAAATAGTTCAGTTGTCTGCTTTGCGGTATTGCTTGATTCGAATGCTTGTTTGTTACTTGTTACTCTATACCTGAGTTGGCCAATATGTCAGTAGTGCCAGCTGTACTATCGTAAAGAAATGCATGCCTAGTTCATTTGAGTCCTTAACTTTTCCTCTGAACTTCATCACAAGACTGTCTTTGTAGTTTATATGAGGCGACACTGTTAAGTGCTTTCTCAGATTATTTCAACTGCTTAGATGCCTTGGCAACTTAAATATAGTGGTGGTACACTCCCTTTCAACTAGGGATGTCAACTGTGTCCCGTTTAATCCCGATTAAAGTCCACTAGTGGTATGATAGTTCAAAAGATTTTTTGTTTTTTGAGGAAAATGAACCAGGGAGCTAGCAAAAACTAACTAGATGGGACTGACGGATGTCTTTTATTTGCCACTTACATCCCTAGTTTCATCTTACCATTTTAATTTCTTTTTGGATGATGCTACTTCGAACCATTTAAATATAGCTTGCCATGCTCGGCAATAATTCGTATGTCGTTTACCATGTAAGCTTACTGCCTGGATCATGCGATAACTATCTCTTACTTATGTCTAGCGGAAACCTTTCAGGATGCCATTCACACAAGGACACAATGTACAACCCCAGAATCTATTTGTGGAAGAAGTGCACCATCCATGTTACCAAATGGTAGCAATTCAGAGGCAACACCGCCGGAGAGCAGTCTGAGCACATATATTATAGTTCTTGAGGCTCTACTAGAGGCAGAAAGAGATGGTGTGGCTGCCATGAATGAGGTAATCTCGATCTTAAAGTTGGAAATTATGCAATTAGTTGCACGCATTATGCAAGCAACCCAAGAATTGGAGGAAGTAAGAATGTTGCATTTGAAGACGGAGGAGGTCCTGCTGTTTCTGCTATCTGAAGCATAGGGTAATCCCAGTTCTTCTTTATATAGCAGTTGAGATTGTCATTAGATTATTGTAATGTGTTGTAATGATCCGAATTTTTTAGGCGAGGTAATCCTCAGTACTTGTATGATTGACATAAGGTGAACTATTTTTCGTGTGGGCATATTGTATTGGATGAAATAACTGTTTGACTCAAAGTGTATCCAACCTACTAAATTTGAAGATCATGACATTTCTGAATCATAATCATATATAAAGATGGAATAAATCTTTGTTGTGGTTTTGAAGAAATAAATAAAAAAACGCAGAATTATCTATGGATATTCGTAATCGAATAAAAATGGATTTGGATTTAGTTGCCAGGGCCCAGGGAAAACGTGAATGCTAATTCTCCCAAATTTTGAACGAAGCGGCTAAACACCCACTATCATTTGTGGGCTGCCCGAAGCAAGTGTTTGCGAGATGGAAATTACTGTCTACCCCTGACACATGACATCCTTATCGACCGGATTTACACTGCTGTCGATAGGGGTAGAGTAGTAACTTCAATCAGACATGACACGATGGCCTTTGAGCCCATTCAGACATGGTGGCGCCAAACGTGGGTGGCAAAACACATTTGATTCAAGCTCATCCGAAAGACATGTGTCTCTCCCTCCATTTCCCCATTCATCCACGGTGGGCGGCAAAACAAACTCTCCTCGTTCGAAATCGATGTAGGCTAATATTTTAAATAGGGGAAGATGTGTAACTTACCTCAGACGTGACACAACTGCCCTACCTGTCAGCACCGTTCATACACTGTGGGCGCCAACCGTGGGCGGCAAAACACCCTCTCCTCGCCCGAAATCGTTACCGGCAAATATTTGGGAGATGCGAGATTACCGTCCTATCCCCAACCGACGTGATGTCTGAAATTTTAAATGGGGGATAACTTCGTAACTTTCCCACATTTAAGATAAGCGCGTCCCAAAGTTTGAGACCCCCCTCCCCCTCCATTTCCCCATTCATACACCGATGGTGCCACGACAACCTCCCCACTGTGGCCAGCCTCCTCCGTCCGCCACCCCATCCTCCACCTTGCCGGAGCCGCTACCCTTACCCCGTCGTGCACTACAAGAGATGGAGGTCTCTCATCCACGGTGCCGGACCAGGATCCTTTCATCGCGTCGTCTCGCTTCATCGGCGCCGTCGTCCACCTTGCCGTTGCCGCTCCTACGACAGCTCAGGGAGTCCTGGACTAAGGGGTCCTCGGGCGTCCGACCTGTTAGTCATGGGCCGGACTGATGGGCTGTGAACATACGAAGACCGAAGATTGTACCCGTGTCCGGATGGGACTCTCCTTGGCGTGGAAGGCAAGCTTGGCGACCGGATATGTAGATTCCTTTCTTTGTAACCGACCTTGTGTAACCCTAGATCCTCCTGGTGCATATATAAACCGGAGGACTTAGTCCGGATAGAGAGAATTCATTATCGTAGCCATACAAGCTAGACCTCTAGGGTTTAGCCATTACGATCTCGAGGTAGATCAACTCTTGTAATCCTCATATTCATCAATATCAATCAAGCAGGACGTAGGGTATTACCTCCGTAGAGAGGGCCCAAACCTGTGTAAACATCGTGTCCCTTGTCTCCTATTACCATCGACCTCAGACACATAGTTTGGGACCCCCTACCCGAGATCTGCCTGTTTTGACACCGACATTGGTGCTCTCATCGAGAGTTCCACTGTGCTGTCGCCAAAAGGTTTGATGGCCCCCTCAATCGTCAATAATGACGTTGTCCAAGGAGAAACTTTCCTCCCCGGACAAACCTTTATGTTCGACGGCTTCGCATCGCGGGCCAATTCGCTTGGCCATCTGGTGCAGATCGAAAGCTATGCCCCTGGCCATCAGGTCAGATTTGGGAGCTTGAACTACGTTTTGGACATCCGTGGAGACTTTATCTTCGCCGGATTCGAGACCGCGGCTGCCACCCCCGGTCACCCCGATGATCATGACCTAAATCTGTCATCAGACTGCTTCCAGGAGATGGCCCCTATAACCGCTCTGGCCTTAGAGTCGGAGCAGACTGCGCCATCCGAGAACGGGAGGATCAACCCCACCAAGGAGGCCACAGATTCCACGGCGTTGGAGTCACACATAGACTTAACCTCTCACGACGTCTTTGTCACCGAAACTCCGGACTCATCTTCGGCCGTAAGTTCCGAGCCACGTGAGCTCACGGATGCTAAACTTGATCGCTTATCAATCTTCGAGTTCAGCGCCACAAACATCTTCCAGCACTCGCCTTTGGGCGACATGCTAAACTCATTAAAAAACCTGTCCTTGGTGAAGGACCCGCAACCGAACTATATCCGGTTCGAACTAGGGGCTGACGATGGAGAATTTCGCTCCCCACCTGCCACCCACTTCATAGCCACCGTCGACGACTTAACCAGCATGCTCAATTACGGCTTCGAAGACATCGACGGTATGGACGACGATGTGGAGGAGGAACATGGCCAAAACCCACGCGGCCATCCGATGTTGGATGGCCACTTCTTCGCACAACGTATACATGGTGGATACACGTGAAGAACCTCACGACGATGACAAAGAAGATCCAGTTAAGGATAAACCTCCTATGACACAGCCTAGACACCGGCGTCAGCGGCACCGCTCTACGTCACACCGTGCAAAAGACAGCAACACCGGCACCTGAGAAAATAATGCTCCGGACGTTGCTGAAGACAATGAAGACCCTGTCGGGGCAACATCCGAACAAAATGAATGGGAGGACGGGCACGATAGCCCTAATGAACAGGCCATACACGAAGACTCGGAGGACAGTAATTATCTTCCGCTCTCCGAGGATGAGGAGAGCCTCAGTGACGAGGATTTCATCGTTCTTGAGGAACCTCTCGAGCAGGAGCGCTTCAAGCGCCAGCTGATAGCCACTGCAAGAAGCCTGAAAAAGAAGCAGCTGCAACTTCAAGCTGATCAAGATCTGCTAAATGATAGATGGACTGATGTCCTAGCAGCCGAAGAATACGGCCCTAAGCGCCCCGCCAAAAGTTACCCGAAGCGCAAATTACTACCTCAGTTTGATGATGAGGCGCTAGAGCGCTCATACCACCATCACACAATGGGGCTAACAGAATACCACGTGGCCGGGATAAAGCGACAACTCGAGCCGAACACCAGCCCACCCCGCCTCGTTATAAAGGCAAAGATAAAACAGCTCGCGGTCACAAATATGACCTCCAGCAGGACCGGAACAATAGAGCGGGGCATACCAGATCAATCTATGGATCACAAGGATGTTCCTCGACACGCGGCGACGGCTACCTATTCGGATGTGACAAAGCTAGCCACGCCCGGGCCGAAAACTGCAAACGGACTCCATCGGAGGTACGTCGCAGTGTGGCCCAACATAGAGGCGCCGCACACCCGCTTTTCTTCACAGACGAAGTAATGGAGCATGAATTCCCAGACGGGTTGAAACCCATGAATATCGAATCATACGACGGAACCACAGATCCCGTGGTATGGATCAAGGACTTCCTCCTCCATATCCACATGGCCCGCGGAGATGACCTTCATGCCATCAAATACCTACCACTAAAACTCAAAGGACCAGCTCGACACTAGTTAAATAGTCTGCCGGAAAATTCTATCGGCAACTCGGAAGATTTGGAGGACGCATTTCGCGACAACTTCCAAGGAACATATGTCCGGCCACCGGACGACGATGACTTAAGTCACATTGTCCAGCAGCCCGGAGAGTAATCCAGGAAGCTCTGGACTAGGTTCTTAGTTAAAAAGAACCAAATCGTCGACTGTCTAGACGCGGAAGCCCTTGCGGCCTTCAAACACAGTGTCCAGGATGAATGGCTTGCACGCCACCTCGGTCAAGAAGGACCTATATCCAAGACAGCCCTTACCGCTCTAATGACTCTCTTTTGCACGGGAGAAGACAGCTGGCTCGCTCATAGAAGCAAGAGCACCAGTGACTCGGGCACCTCCGAAATCCAAGACGGCAATGGCAAGCCACGATGAAGCAAACACAACAGTCGTAATGATAATGACAGATCACGTGACATAGCGGTCAACGCCGGATTCAACAATCCCAAACCCGGTCAACGGAAAAAGCCATTCAAGGTGAACCGAGATAGACCATCCAACCTAGACAGGATATTGAACCAACCCTGCCAGATTCATAGACACCCCGATAAACCAGCTAATCATACCAACATAAGCTGTTGTGTCTTCAAGCAGGTCGGCAAGCTCAACGCCGAACACAAGGGGAGCGGGCCGCCAGGCGATAGGGACAACGGAAGGGTTCACCAACCAAATACCGGGGGTCAGAAGCAATTTCCCCTGAGGATCGATCAATCACGGAGCAGAAATAGTAGTTCGGCTTCCGCCGCCCACTTCATATACATCACTACGCACTCAAGATACCATGGGCATTCGCGGAAGCACAATACAGACAAGCCTGCAAGCATTCCAGTAACATTTTTTTTATCTACTTTCCTTTTTCTTTCTTTTCTCTTAAAAACAGGTGACGCAAAGGACAAACATATAAACTGATTCCATCGGAGTTCGGATCCACCTAAGGGGCTGTTCCTGTGAAGGAGTCCCTTCACCGAGGACAAGTAGCACAGACGTGCGACAGGAGGTCCAAAATTACATTTTGTAGACCGCACTCTCTATTTCGAGCCTGTAAAGTGCCTTTTTCCTCTGCCTTCAACCCCTAGCGTATTAAATAGCCGGGGTTGCGGCTTTGTTATCTATATACATGATTGGCACATCACTCAAGATCCCAGTAAAATAATCCATTCTTTTCTAAAGGACCGAGTTTTTCCCCTATGGTTGTTTCAAACATACACCTCGGCATAACTTGCCACGGGCTCAGTATGGGAACAAGCGAGTTGCCAACAAGTCCGAACAGCTCTATAGCGCACTTCGGCATCGCGAGTTTGGCCTTATATGCATCAGCTCTGAATCATGTCTTGGGTCAATAGTTGGGTTGCCCGGCTCCTGTTCTTGCTATCCTACGTTCCGCTCTATCAGCTAGGGTAGTAAAGGGAGAACTACTGCGATTGTGCTTCCAGTTCACCTGGTTAAGCACCTCAGTAGAGAAAGCCAAAAACTGACTGTCATGATGCGGCGAGAGTTGGTCAACCACTCAATGAATTATTAGAATCTTTAGCAATTCCTCCGTGTCACACGAAGGACCTCTTTTCAGTCAAATATGTAAACGCATCGTATGAATAAGCCACATACATACTAGGGGCTATGTCGTAGACCCACCATAAAACTCATATGGCTAAGTGAAAGTGTTAACGCCCTATAGTCTGGTTGCCTGGTTCGCTCCATTGACACCTCCTTCACGGACCAAGACGTTGGGTCAAGAGTGATCAGATGCTTTTTAAACACCCCCGTACTTCCTACGAGGGGGCTAAAGCCGACGACTGGAAAACTTTCAGATCATATACAAACGGCCGCACAGGAGGAACAAAAGCCTTTAGGCAAAATAAAAAATACAGGCTGATTACAAAAATTGTCTCTTTCATAAAGAATTCACTCGAATATTATGCCTTTCGAACATTGACCCTCTATCAAGCGGGTAGCCTCCAAGACGTCCTCAAAGTAATACTCTGGTGCGTGATGGTCCTTGCCCTTGGGTGGACCCCGCGCTGCAACACCGACGGACTTCATCTTCCCCTAGTATGTCTTGACTCGAGCAAAGTCCATCCGTGCACCTTCGATGCACGCCGACCACTTCATGGCGTCGATACGTGGCACCGCATCAGCAAGCCGCCGCACCAAGCCAAAATAGCTATTTGGAATCGGCTCAGTCGGCCACATCTAAAGTATGACGTTCTTCATGGCAGCACCGGACATCCTGTGAAGCTCGCCCATTAGGACATCTGTTCATTCAGTAGCAGAGGGCGTTTCGATACGCCGAACTATGACCAGAAAAGCTTCTCCGTTGCATACCCCTCTTGCGCTTGGTAAAACAACGCCGCATTGGATGAAATCTTCGACAGGTCCAAAAACACGTCTAGAGAAGTCCATACTTGGTTAAGCTGAGCATAATTTGGATCACCGAACTTAGTATGTAATAAAAAGGGCTTACCAGCCGCAATCTCCCTAGCTTGCCGGTTCTCCTCATGGGCTTCTCTCGATTCAGACCGCGCTTCTCTTGCCTCTCGTAAGGCCTTGTCAAATTCAGCCGTTTTAGCTTCATTTTCCTTCTCAAGAAGTTCACAGCGGCTCACAGCATTTTTTAGTTCGAGCGCCATCATGGATATCTTCTCCTCGTCTTGGCACTGAGCAGCTTGTTCGGCTTTTAACTCAGCCAATGCCTTTTCGACAGCTGCATCACTAAACTAGGCCTGCTCCTTGGCTCGGGCCAGCTCCGCCCGAAGAATTTCAACAGCGGCAGCACCATCTGCACTCATGCATATTCCAGTATATAACTTTCAGCGTCATGCTTATATCACAAAAATGTACGTGAAGGGACTGCCCCGAATACATACCTTGCGCCTCGTTAAGATGCATATTGGTTAACGCAATGTCATCCCCGGCCACATCAAGCTTCCGCTGCAGCTCGGTAATATCCGTAGTCTAGGAAGTAGCCAGGGGGAGGCAGCCTGTGTTGAAATTAATCAGATTAGTTCTTGAATATTTCTTCTTGATCCTCCGTTCGCCTCCCATGGGAAGCCAACCCGAGTCTCAGGGGCTACTACCTATACACAAGTGCATCTTTGCAAATAAAATATAGTTGAAAACATTACATCACAAACCTCGAATCCTCTTAGCAGGCCCACGAAGGCCTCATTCAATCCGCTTTTCGCGGACATGATCTTTTCGACCGCCTTGCCCATCAAGGTACGATGTTCCTCTGAAATGGACGCCTGTCATAGCATGTCTGTCAATATATCTGGCGCCTCTAAGTCTCCGGAGGCAGCTGTAGGAGTACTGCCTCCCTTTGAAATCCATTCATTCGTATTCGGCTGCAGACTGGACTGTTCGGGGCCTTCATTGTCGATCCCCGGACCCTGGGCCACCGAGGTGCACCTTCGAGTAATGTCTTCATCATCCCTGGCACCACTTGTTGGTCGGGGGAGACCCTCCGCGACGACACCTCGAAGTCGTCCGCCCGATTGGGTGGAGAGGCCGGTCGAGGCGTCTCACTTTCCATCATTTCGGGGAGAAGGTCCCCCGAGGAAGAGGATTGTTGAAGAAGACTGTGTGCCGAACTGCAAAAAATATATGTGCCAGGAATCATAAGAAAAGAATGGGAGATGTTTAAAACATCCTTGTTCACTTATGATTTGGCCTGAGGCTTGTCCTCGTCATGAGACTGCGCTTCGGCATCGTCCAAGCCCGAGCCACCCGACAGAGGCATCTTGCCTCGCTTAGGAGCTTGTTACTCCCAATCTTCGGAGGCGGCCCTTTTCTTCCCATGAGGGGAGGAGACAGTGGCCCCCCCTTTCACTACAAAAAAATACACTTCCGTGATGATACGTGTTTGTCACAGTAGGTCGCTTTTTTTTGTCATGCATGTACGTCCATGACAAATTTATGACAGAATCAAGATAGTCATACCTGTGCTGTCGTAGAAGTGTTCCATGACATTACTAAAATTATCATCACGGAAGTGTCCACTTCCATGACGATAAATCGCGCGTCACAGAAGTGCTTTTGTCAAGGGTGACCGACACGTGGCATCCACCATAACGGAACGCCGTTAAGCTATCGGGTCGGGTTTTGGATCCGGTAACCCGTTAACAGCCCCGACCGATGGGGATTTTCCACGTGTAAAATCATCATTGGCTAGAGGAAACACGCGTCGGCTCATCGTTGGTTTAGATGTCAACCACTCATTGGACGGAAGGCTCCTATGATACATCGACACGTGGCACGGCCCAACAGAGGCCCATTCCTGTGAAAAGGCCGCCCCGTTTGACTTGGTCAAAAGCTGGCGGGCCGGCACATGGAAAGCCTATTAACGGCCTGTTCGAATATAGCCCATTTACAGCCCGCTAAGCCAAGGCCCGTTACACCATGTCCGAATTAGGCCCAGTAGCATCATCTGGGCCATCCAATATGATTCCAGCCCGTTTTCACTTCTGGCCCATGACGTCTTTCGGCCCATATGAGGCCCTATGTAACTCTTGGCCTACTAACGGCCCGTGGTGAAACTGGGCTGTAATGAACAGTGTATCACTTTACACCCATTAACGGCCCGTGGTGAAACTGGCCCGTAA